>NC_087157.1:1592500-1605000 GCF_035594125.1 Scylla paramamosain | reverse complement strand
GAGAGAGAGAGAGAGGAGAGAGAGAGAGAGAGGAGAGAGAGGAGAGAGAGAGAGAGAGAGAGAGAGAGAGAGAGAGAGAGAGAGAGAGAGATTGCAGGGTCATCACTCTATTTTTTTCTCTTCACCTTTCCTGCCACTCCTTCCCTCCTTCACCCCTCCCCCCCACGGCTCGTCTCAAGCAGCAGCAGCAGCAGCAGCAGTAGGATAGTGGTGGAGGTGGAGGCGGTGGCAAGCCCTCGCCGCACCTCACCTCCTCACACCGTGGAGACCTTCAGTATCTAGAAATACACTCATCTGCCGCGGCCCCTCAGATCAACCCCACCCTACATTCTAAAAATAGCTTGGGATCAATAGGTGTCTTAAGCTGCCAACGTCCACCAGCTGAGGTCCTGCTGATCCACTCAAGTCGCCGCTGTTAGTCTGTGGTATCTATATTTACTCACCTCATTAGTATCTTGACGACATATCAAACCTTCAGAGTCTTTTTTATTCTTGTATAAGGATTTACACAGGGGTTATTTGTATGTGTGTATGTGGCCAGTCTCTCTATTTCCTTCCCGAGGGTTATTAAAGGATTGGGGATGGTGGTTTTATGTATTGTTAGGTTTAATTCGTGTGAAATATGCATATTGTATTAGGGCATTCTTCAGGAAAAGTGTGCGGTGAGGGAAGTAAAGAGTGGCGTCGGGTTTCCTAAGGTTTGTCCTGAAACACGGAAGACACGTTTTCTCTGTTTTGGGAAGCCTGGTTTTCTATGAACGGCTGAGGTGTAGAGTCTGTTCTTGACGCGGGAAACTACTGCCGACTTTTGTGCGCTATAGAAGGCATTTTCACAGCACAATTACGCACATATTATTTCCCTATTTAGCATTGAAAATATACACGAAAAAAATATAAATCTCCCCACTCACAAGAATTGCACTAGTTCACCCACACACCCACCCACTCTCACTCACACACAAACACAAACACACACACACACAAAAGCTGTTTGCCATCAGCACGCCACAAACAAACAAACACACACCTTGCTGCTTAAAGAGGATAACACCAATACATTAAATTTCTAGAATCAACAGGATGGACAGACGGAAGAATGATGAAAACTATCTCAACTGAACCTCTCCTGCCAGCCCCGCCTCTCCCGCTCCCCGCCCCGCCGTACCTTCCATACCACAGCCCATCCTCATGCCCCTGTGGAAGGTGATCCCTGTGTCATTCCTGCCTGTACTTCACCCTGATGTGGACGAGCACGGGATGTGGAGCAGTGGAATTGCGAGTTACATTTCAGAAGATTAAGCAGTGTGAGTTACACGTGGTGGGGCGCTGCGGGTGAGTGATGAGTGGGGGGGTTGTGTGGCACGTGATGGAGTGGGTGGATGAATGGATGCGTGTATGGATGGACGCCGTGGCTTGCAAACATCATTAATTATACCTTACGTTCGTGCATTTCAGGTGTTTGTCACGGTCCTCGACGGCAAACTGCGGTGTAACTTAGGTTTATTTAGGGAAACCGGGGATGTATAATTATGAAAGGCTCCAGGTGATGATTTTGAATTAGTTCCACTTTAAATAACAAAACACAACAGATAGATAATAAATAATAAAAAAAAAGGAAAGGGATGATTTGAGGTATACATTTTTAACAGTTCAACTTTAAATGGTAAGAGGAAAGAGAACTATAACGAATGAATAATGAACGCCGATGGGTAAATGCAGCAGTTCCCCCTTCCCCGCTCCTGCCTCAGCCCGCTCGCACGAAAACGGGAATAGTTGTCATCACTTCATATAAATGGGAAGCGGAACCAAGGTCGATCGGGAATTAATAAAAATATAACAAGAGCCACGTTCAAAATTGGCTCGGTGAAATATTGTGTCGGTCAAACGTGCTGACTCTGTGTTGGGGTTTGGCGGTGAAATAAGAGCAGTCAGCCCTTCAGCCTCTGCACCCATTCTCCCACTCCCAATCCCTCCCGCTCCTCCCCCCCCTCCCTTGGCCGCCAGACATGTTACCCGCGTCACTCCCCCACCTCCCCAACGAGCGTCAGTCAATCCGCTACATCCACGTTCTTCAACCACACCAGCACCGTCGCCGCTGTGCACGTGCTCACCCCTTCAGCATTCACCCACGCTGACGGCTGCCCTTCAAAAGTCTCTGTACCCACGCTAAATCAACACACACACACACACACAAACACACACACACACACACACACACACACACACACACACACATACGGCGGCCTTTGCCATTTTGGTGTTTCAGCGCACACGCCTACGCCCGCCACGCCGTCCTGCCCCCCGCCAATAAAACACTATTCACCGGCACCTCCCAATTACTGGGGTCCTGGCGAGGAAAAAGGGACCACTGTAGCGAAAGGGGAATGCTCAATTAGACCTTATATTATCGTAGAATTAATAAATTTGAAAGAGTAAATGCCATTAGTAAAAGTTTGCCAAATTATTATTTTTTTTATTTGATATCATAACCAGACGCTTTGATTTACAATATTTGTAAACAGTAAATGCAATAACATTGTATATATAAATATATGTATATGTATGCATATATCATCAGTAATAGGCTTTTCTATATGATAACAGTTTTCTATGAGGCTTTCATGAGCATGATTAGTGTGATGTGCACCTGATCGGTGCACGGGGAAATAGTTTAATAAACATAAGGAAAACACAGATTCCGGATAAGGATGAATTCCATAATGCACATATTGTACGCAGTATTATAATAAGGATCCCAGCAGGCGTCTTTCCCTGCGGAGGAAAGAGTCGCCTGCCCGTGATGCCGCGGAATGAGCCGATGACGATATTTCCCTTGATCTTAGACGATCGACCGAGGTGCCCCTCACCTCCCGAGGAGAACAATGCAGTTGTCAAGACAAGGCCAAGGAGGAGGAGGAGGAGGAGGAGGAGGAGGAGGAGGAGGAGGAGGAGGAGGAGGAGGAGGAGGAGATGAAGAGGGAAGAGGAGACGTTCAGGTGACTTGGTTCCCCCAGTCTGCCTCCTCCCAGTCAGCGCCGGGACACAATCCCGGCCTGATGCACCGTCTGGTTCTGGTAGTCGTATTTACATTTCGAATTGTGTCCACCGCCTTGATCCGCGCCAGAGGCTGACAGGAGCACTGGCGAGGGGAATAGGACGCTGGCAGTGGGGTATAATAAAAGAACACACACACAGACACACACACACACACACACTTCTACCACTGCATATCCCTCCCTGTGGACTGCAGCGAGGCACCGTAACTGTCCCGTAAATACATGCAGGAGCCTGGCGGGACTGGTACAGGAACACCGCCACCCCATGCACGGCGGTCACCAGCAGCCTGCCAGTAACTCCCCACCTCTCATCACTCCCTTCGCGGCGACCACAGGCGTCATCATTTTTTTTTTTTTTTCAGTAATCTTTGCAATGGTCACTGCGAATTTCTTATGTTTGGTTACATGATTTCTTTTCAATTGTCGTATTGACGAAAGGGTATTTCTGCATTATCATTACCAGTCATAAAACCAGTTTATCTCAATGGTGACTCAAATTAATCAATAGACCACACACACACACACACACACACACAGAACATACCAGATTGTTAAAAAAAAAAATACATAAATATTGACAGACTTAGACTAGCTCAGTGAGAAAAGAAAAACGTAAGAATATTAAAATGGACATGAACGGACAGAAAATAATATGACAAAGGCAGGAGGAACACGCACCATCCCACCAGCACCACAACCTGCGCGGCCACGACAGGTACGCGGCCTCGCCAAAGTCTGTAACCGATCTCATTCCTTCAGCGCTGCAGTAACTCGACGAAATTTTCCAGAGAGGCGCCAAAGTTGCTCACCAAGGGCGCACACTCGTCAATTATTCAGCGAGGCAACATGAGCGGGCCAGGCAAGGCAGTAAAATCACCGCCATGAAGCAAGCCGGGTCCTGTTCCTCTTTCTCTTTCTCTCAGTCGCCTTTCCTCACTCCTTCGCCTCTTTCTCCCCATCTCCTCTCTTTCCTTTTATCTCTCTCCCCCAGTTCTGCTTCTTCCTCCCGTCGCCCATTCCTTTTCTTTTAGACTTCAAAGCAAAGTCTTCTTCCTTATCTCTGTTCACCACTAAATCTCCATTCGTTTTCCCTATCGGTTTATTTATTCTCCTCCTCATGTCTTTCCCATCCTCCTCCACTCATGCATCTTTTGTTCCCTTTCTTTCCTAGAATTCCACTCCTTTCCACGTTCCGCTACGCTCCTAACTTCTCCGTTCCTTTCTTCATCCTTCCATTTATCGTGCTTTTTCTCCTATTTCCTATCCTTCTTACTGGACACAGCTGAATCCAAACTCTCCTCGGCTCAAGGAGGGCTGTGTCACCCTCCCACGTATTATAAGTTTTGATTAGGTTATGCTTTCGACGCTGATCAAACTTGGCAGAGGCAAGTTTGAAGGGGCGTAGCCAGAGCCAAACAGGAGTACGCCTGGTTGAAGATGACGTCAGAGGAGGAGGAGGAGGAGGAAGAGGATAGAGAAAAAGTAGGAAAAAAGGCAAAACTAGGACAAGGACAAGGAGAACTAGGAAGAGAGATGAATTTGAGTGTCACGAAACAAACAGAAAACGGAATGCCATATTCAAGCTGGAACTATAATAGAAATGACGTCAGACTGAGTTCGTGTATAGACAAGACGAGTGGACCTGAATCTCGTCCAGAAAAACGCCCAAGGAAACCCAATGATTCGGTAACCGGAGTTCCGTTTCGTCCTGATACTTCCTTCCTTTTCTCCTTCCCCGGCACCTTATACACATTTCTTCGCCGCATCTGCACTACATTTAAGGGGGTTTAGTTGAAATTACACAGGTTTTTAAGGGTGTTTTATATGATTCTACTGACAGATTAACAAGATTTCTACAAGATGAATAGGAGAAACATGCTTGAAAACCTGGCTAATCATCTCTGTGGCTTTTCAAAATACTCGTGATGAGGGAGCAAAGCGTTTCAAAATATTGGCCAATATCGTACGGAAAAGGGGACAAGAGGAGCCCTTCTGCACGTAAACACATACTTATCCATTACGAAAGTGTTTAAAATTACTAAAATAATTCCTTGTTTATTTTTCTATGAACATTTTTTTTTTCTGCCTATGAGTTTTTCCTCTTTCGTTTCCCGCAGTAGCCCTGAATCTATTTGTGTCAATAAAATAAAAAGACAGAAATCCTCCGCCACACTGGATGTCACCTTCCACATCTCTGCATCCCTCGCCTCTCTCCATGTCTCCCGCCACTTCCCACCCCTCCACTCGGCTTCGATCCACAATCCCCAAAGTCCATCGTTGCTTAAAAAATATCTCTCGTCACCATTACCCGAACAAACTGTGCCTGTGGGGAAGAAGCGAAGAGACACAAGGGTAGATAGACAAATGAATGCACTGATGGATGAAGGGGAAGAAGAGAAGGGAAGAAGGAAGGGATGAAAGAAGGGCAGTAGGAAGAGAGGGAAGAAGGAAAAGGACACAGAAGGATAAACGAGGGCAGAGGGGAAAAAGAATGGAATGGAACTAAATTTTATATGCAAGAGAAACATTTCACCGAACAGTAAAACCATGGATTTTCTTTTTATTTGCCTTTGATTCAGCAGACGAGGGAAGGCAGCGGGGATGAGGACAACAAGCAAGGCGCAGCAGATGAGTATCTTTAAGCCGAGCACCATCTGACGTGATTAAGTATGAGGGGCAGGGCAGGTCAGTTCTCCCACTGCAGTCATTATAGATAGAAAGAAAAAAAAGTGCGTTAGAAGTACATATTAATTAGTTAATATTCCTTGGACTGCGTGTAGCTTCATTCACAGAGCATTTTGTGATATCGTATTTTCACTAATGACGTTACAAGACTCTTCCATTACATTGCTCAGGAAAAGTGATTTTCGAAACACACACCTACTAGTTAAGTTTACCAGGATTTGATTTGAGGTATATATATCTATATATATATATATATATATATATATATATATATATATATATATATATATATATATATATATATATATATATATACGAAGTATTGTACGAAGTATTTTGTTTTACTGTATTTTGACTGGAGGACGTGTAAAAAATAGAGGCTGCAGAAAGGGATCAATTAGAAAGAAAAACATCTATTAGTTAAAGCTCCCAGGATTTGATGAATCTGTGTATGCAAAGTTCTGTAAGGAATTTAATGCAATCTCTGATTTTGATTAAGTATTTAAAAACCTTAGCAACACACATCCAATAGTTAAACTCCCGGGGCTGGATGTGGCTGAGCGAGTGTATAGCAAGTGTTTCCTTTGAATTAAGGTTTAAATAATTGAACAACTCTGTGTAGCCCCGAGCCGCGCCATTACAGGTCACGCAATTGCATCCGCTTCAGCTTTTACAGAGATAATGACCCTGACTTGGCGCCTGCAGGTCGCTACAGCACACGAAGAGTCATCCCTGTCCCGCCCCTCCACCAGCCACAAACAAGGTAATTTCCTCGTTTAATTAATGCTCCTTACGTAGGGTTACTATTGGGGCGAGGCGGAGCGAGACTTTCACTGGCAGCAGGTTCATTTAATGCGTCATTTGCATGCTCAAATAATAAAGGAACTCAGGGATATAGTGGAGGTACTTAAAAGTTCTTTATTGTATCCCATCTCTGTTCATTATTATTTTACTTTTATTTTCATCCTCTTGTCCACTTGAAGCTCTCAGTTCAGTGTTAATCTGCTCTTTGTCTGCTCCCCGATCGCAGTTATCCATCCAGTGCATCTGACCTGCACCACAACACTCCCCTGCATGTATTCCTTATTTCTTCATTGCACATGCCAGTAACTCACTAGGTCGCTTTTATGAAAAGAATGGATGATAAAACTCACAAGAAATCATAATAACATAAGATACGATCAAGCTTAAATACATAAATTCCCAGCGAATCCCCCTCAGCGCCCTTCCTCCCTCCCTCCCTTCACGTCGCCGCCACCTCCTGGAAGCCGTTCGTTACGACTGGCTGTGGGTGTTCCGGGGAGCGTCACATCACCACGCATAATTCAGGAAGTGAACACGTCCGCACTGCCCCTGCCACACCATGCAAGCTCCCTTTGTCGGTAGATGTCGAGGCGAGTTGCCACCACCGACGATCAGAGGCGCCTCTCGTCCTGCACTTCCCCCTCAACGTGCTGCCGCCGCTGCCACGCCCTCTGCCGCGCCACGTCATGTCAGCCCCGTGCTTGGCCTCGTGCTAGACTGTCTGCTTTATCCAAGTTGCGTGCGTACACCAGCGCCAAATTAGTCTTATCGTCTTGTTAGACGCGCACGCACTAAACAAAACGACTTCTAATGAACAAGTCAACTAATGCTCCTCAGAAAAGCCCCTAAGTCTTGTTCCGGGCGAATTTGCATGAGGAGTTCTTAAAAGTTATAATTTTGGCCCGTTAACTTGAGACAATTTTTTCTGGTTGCCATAGTTCTGTTTCCGTGACACAGGATTAAAATGACGTAATGTGAGAGTTAATCCAGGCTGTTGTCATGATTATTGTGCATTCTTTTCTCTCGCAACTGTCTGGATTTAATTTCTAAACATTCCTTCATATGTCTCTCTCTCTCTCTCTCTCTCTCTCTCTCTCTCTCTCTCTCTCTCTCTCTCTCTCTCTCTCTCTCTCAGGTCAGTGGGCTTTAAAAACTTCTCAGTCTCACCTACTTCCCCACCAAATCAATAGCAACGCAACACAAGCCTTTGTTGGGTGTTGCTCAGTGCCTGACTCACACCCGCACAATCACGCGCCCTTCCTCCAACAGGTGAGGGCCACCAACTCCCGCCCGCCTTCCTCCAGTGGCCACGCTACCACGCAGTTCCCTTCCCCGCAAGATACAATCAACTCGTCGTCGCCTATTAATTACCTGCAGAGGAGCGGGATTCCACCTCAGTGTCAGGGAGTCGTAAGGTCCGGGGTCGTTCTCTTGACTCGACTCCCTTTAATAAATGGCGGGGAAGCAACATTTTCCCCCCACAATGTTTATTATTTCATCCTAATTACATCGGCGCAACAGTGTGATCCCAGACTGAACGCCCCCCTCGCATGCAGGCGCTGGCTGGTGCAACAGGCAAATCCCTCGTTACTCGCTGACGGGGCGGGAGTTATTTCCACTCCCTGGAGGGACGGAGGGCGCGGTGCGGTGTCGGTGCCTCTGCCCAACAGTGTACAATCAGACAGAAGGACAAATAGGATTGCCGCAGCCCTAGTCGATTACAATGTTCCTCATGTAAACACGATTCCCATACTCTTCCTCTCCCTCCCTCCCTCGGGCCACTCACCCGCCATCTACCCTCCCGCTGCTCTGCATCGCTGGCTTCACGAGGGACAGCGCTAAGGGTTAACCAGCAGAAAATCTATACAGGAACAAACACCCAAGTTAAGTCAGTAGTTCAAGGCAGTTGGATCTTGAAGGGTTTGTGGTGAAAGTGAAGTTAATGATGATTTGCAGCAGCGGTGGAATGATAGGAAGAAGTAGAAGTTAAGGCAAACTTCCACAATGCGTCTGTGTAGCTGAGGAGGAAATGAAAGACTTATCAGATTCTTCCTAATGGTGACAAGACAAGAAATGCGAAACGTTCCTCGTCCACTTAATTTTATGCAAAGCACGAATGTCTCCTAATACGATGGGTCGGAAACATAAGGTAATTGTGTCGCCAAAACACTACACACACTATTTTGTGATATCGTAGATCTGCTCACATACATAGTTTTGGTTCAAGCATTACAGCAAATGTATCACTTAGTAAGACGCAAACATCGCTAAGGTATTAGTAAAATCGTTAAATGAGTCAATAAAGATCCTGAGGTGGATATTTATTACATGGCACACGAGAAACATCACAACACATCACTCAAGATATTACGTAACATGACACACTAGGTTAATCATACTTGAAATTCACAGGGATAAATTAACACGAGTCGATAGGATGGACCTGGCCCCAAACACACACACACACACACACACACACACACACACACACACACACACACACACACACACACACACACCTGAATAAATGAACGGGCTCTGGAAGACTTTTGGGTTTTCAAGAGTGATTTCATGATTCTAATAACACTTTGACAAGACTCCTCCACATCCATAAGACACAATACCCACGCGAAGCAGACCAGTTATCTCAGTGGCTTTGGAAAATATTACTGGTGAGATCCGAAAGGTTTTAAAGACGGACCCTTACTGCACAGGGACGATTTCCACGAAGGCTAAGATTTAATGCAAGGGGACGTCAGGTAACGAAATTTCAGGCAACGAAGAAGGGCGGAAGGAAATATGCGGCTGTGAATAATGTAGCGGATCAGTTGTGTGGCAGCTGCGGCCGCCGCGCTGCCTCCCTGCCCGGCCATGCACCCTGGGGGAGCACGCTTGCCTGCCTGTCTTTCACTTGGCTTGATCCTATTTCAGATGCTATTCTCTCTCTCTCTCTCTCTCTCTCTCTCTCTCTCTCTCTCTCTCTCTCTCTCTCTCTCGTGATTGCATTGTATATTCATTTATCTCAATCATCAGTCTTCGTTCCAAGTGGGTTATTTTTATTGAGTATTCTTCAGGTGCTTCATCTGATCTCCGTACATGAATGACTGAAGAGCCTCGAGGGAAAATTAGTGTGCTGTATTTTATAAGCCTGCCTGCTTTACAGAACTGTGAATCAACTACCGCATGGACAGTTGTCTAAATAGAGGACAGGGACATCGAGCGGACGCCAGTTAAAACGTCATATTACCTTAGTTTTTGCAGTGCATAAGCCAATCAGTCAATCAGTCAATCAGTCCTTAAATACATCAGTCAGTCTGCAGTATAGTCATAGACTACTCCATATTAATTTCATATGATAGACATGCAAAATGTTCATTAAGTATTTCACCTTGAGATAACAATGTGTGCTGCTCAGTCAGTGAAGGGAGCTGCTGTCTTGTGCGTGACGTCTTCCTGCGGCGGGTCTCACTGTCGCTGGCGGATGAAAGGAGACGTCCTCGGGTTTAAATGACTTGTAAGTGATCGCTCACAGAAAGTTCGCGCTGCTTGAATATGTTACGTCCGTGGCCTTTTATTATGTAAATGAATTCATTGGCACAGCAAGTTATTCTTTATTCATTTAAATAGCACAAAGGGCTATGAACATATGCAGTCTGCTCCATGATTCAAGTGACATTAGTATTTCTCTCTCTCTCTCTCTCTCTCTCTCTCTCTCTCTCTCTCTCTCTCTCTCTCTGTCTGTCTCTGTTTCCTTCTCATTTAGCATTACATTACACTCTGCGGTCAATAACATTCTCTTTGCCTGAGAGTTAACGACTTTTAATCTCTCAACCGACTGCCTCTTCCCACACGTTCCTCACTTTTTCTATTTAATCTTCCGCTTCTTTCCTCCCGCCCACTCACGAGCGGCACAAATAACAATATACACACGAGAGAGAAATGACAGGACCACCAGAGGCACTTGTATGCAAATATCGCAAGCCTCCTTCATCATCCCGACCTCACACGTCCTAGGGTACACACCATTTTTTCTCTTACAATGAAAGCGAAAAAAACACTTCCCAGACGATGTAGAGTTGAAGGAACACGACACATTTTCTGCATATTATGAGGTATGCTATTCTATTTATGATTTTTTCTTGGAGGAAGTAAGTGAGAAAAGAGTGAGAAGAGAGAGAAGAAAGTCGGTCGGTATCAGATGACGCTACACGAGGCAGACTTGAAAAGGACGAAAGAAAAAATGATAAATGTTTCCGGAAATGCAATTGTGTGTCACTAGAGCGTTGCCTTAGTGTTAGATTTTTGTCCCTAAGCATCCAGCAACTCTCTCTCTCTCTCTCTTTCTCTCTCTCTCTCTCTCTTCCCGGCGGCGTCTCCTTCCAGTCCAGTCATGATATTATTTTCCGCGCACACTGGCGAAATAAGGCGCACGCACGCAGGCGGCCCATTCAGTTTTAAAGGGCAAATGTTTAGTATTCCAGTCGAGGCAACGGACGCAGGCAACTTTTTCCTTCTGTCAACAACTCGATGAATAAATATTGTGACATACGAATGAAAAATCATCAGAAAATGCTGGGAACTTGAGGAAAAAAGCCCAATTATAGACAGTGTTGTTGGGATTAAAGGTCAAATATAATGATCTTTGCACCTCGAACTGAAAGGACAAAAAAGGACCGTAGAAATAAGAAAAAAAAATTTGTTGCGGACACTAACGAAGAGAAAAGAAAAATGAGAGAGAGAGAGAGAGAGAGAGAGAGAAGAGAGAGAGAGAGAGAGAGAGAGAGAGAGAGAGAGAGAGAGAGAGAGAGAAGAGAAGAGAAGAGAAGAGAAGAGAAGAGAAGAGAAGAGAAGAGAGAAGAGAAGAGAAGAGAAGAGAAGAGAAGAGAAAAGAAGAGAAGAGAAGAGAAGGAGAGGAGAGGAGAGAGGAGAGAGAGGAAGGGCGAGTTGAGGGGTGTTAAAAGAACTTAAAGGGAGAAAGGTCGGTGGAACAGTCTGGTTAGGGAGAGAGAGAGAGAGAGAGAGAGAGAGAGAGAGAGAGAGAGAGAGAGAGAGAGAGAGAGAGAGAGAGAGAGAGAGAGAGAGAGGATGAGAGAGAGAGAGAGAGAGAGAGAGAGAGAGACAGGAAGGAAAGAGAGGAGAGAGAGACGGCAAGGGGGAAGAGATACGGGGAATGGTGAAGGAGGCCAAAGAGGAGGAGGAGGAGGAGGGAGGGGAAGTCTGCGTCGGTAAGGAGGTGAGAGGGAAAGAAAGCTTGATAGAGAAGCGGAAAAGGAGCAGAATGGGGCCGAGGTAATAGAATCCCGGGCGGCGCATGGAGGGGAAGTGGAGCGAGGCGACGAGGCGAGGCGGCGAAAGAGGGTGAGGCTGCAGAGGAGGAAGAAGATAGGCTGTAGTGGGTGTAGGGGCTGTATGTAGGGGGGCGGGGCTCCACACGATGTAAAGGTCGGCCCAGGGCGTGCGTGAAGGGAAGGTGGGGAGGGGCAAGGGCACGTCAGGTTTACAAGTGGAGTGAAATATGAGTGAAATGCAATGGCAGTACGTGAGGGTAGGACGGCTGGAGGATAGCAAACTAATGCAGGCAGGAAGGGATGGAAGGCAAGGTAAGGGTTAAGATATATATATGAGGGACGGTATTAATAAGGAATATTGCGTTAAGGGGGAGAGTGATAAGAGATGTGCTATGATGAAGGAGAGGACATAAAAGAGCACGTTTTGGTGAGGAAAATAATCAACGCATGTAAAAAAACACACACACACACACACACACACACACACACACACACACACACACACACACACACACACACACACACACACACACACATGGGCATCGTAAGAAAGGTGTAAGGGTGTGTTCACAACTTAGTGTCATAAAAATGTGCTTAAAATTATATTACCAGCAACTCAAAACTTTAAGTACTACAAAATTTGTATCGCTCTCCTCTCTCTCTCTCT
>NC_087157.1:1565000-1587500 GCF_035594125.1 Scylla paramamosain | reverse complement strand
ATGTACTTTTTTTATGTATTTTACTTTTGAACGACATTTTTTCTCCGCTTCTCTACAAAGTCTAACTCTCTCTCTCTCTCTCTCTGTGTGTGTGTGTGTGTGTGTGTGTGTGTGTGTGTGTGTGTGTGTGTGTGTGTGTGTGTGTGTCGTTGAGAGAGGCAATTTATATTATTTGTAGGTCAAAACACGAGAGGGAAGAAGTAATTTCTAAAACAGTAACGATATTTTATGGAAAATGACACAGGGAATTAAAAAGAAAAATATACTGTAGAAAGTGTAACGTTCACACACACACACACACACACACACACACACACACACACACACACACACACACACACACACACACACACGTGAAAATAAAAACAATATAAAAATTCTTTCATCCGTAAGCCTACTATATATCAAACACAAATGCATCTCTCTCTCTCTCTCTCTCTCTCTCTCTCTCTCTCTCTCTCTCTCTCTCTCTCTCTCTCTCTCTCTCTCTCCACGTCACAGACAAAACAAACGCACATAGACAAACACAGAATAATTCCGTCTCCCGACACACACACACACACACACACACACACACACACACACACACACACACACACACACCATCTCCTCTACCACATTATACAACCTTCCATGTAATTTGGCTGGTAAAGGAGGAAGGGAAGGAGGAAGGGAAGGGAAGGGAAGGAGCGGGTGGCGGGGCAGGGTAGGAGGGGAGGGAGGGCTACAGGAGGGGCGGGTAACGTGATGCCCTGATTGGTATTCATCAGATCAGTGAGACTCGCCCATGACACACATAAAGAATCCATTTGCTAGGCGGGCGCTGTTTCCAGTTTTGTCTTATGTTCCCGTAAGTCTATCGGGAAGAACGAATGTCCGGAAGGGTGAAGTAAGGAAAATACGAATGCCCGGAAGGGTGAAGGAAGGGAAATAAGCGATACAGGCAGAGGAGAAAGACTGGAAGATGACGAAGAACTGGGAAGAAGAATAAGGGAATAGGGAAATGATGCGGGCGCGTGAGAGAAAAATGGAGGACCGGAAGGGAAACAAGGAAATCTAAATGGATACGAGAAAAATTTGAGGATGAAGTGAGCGAGGGTAAAATATGTGTGTGTGTGTGTGTGTGTGTGTGTGTGTGTGTGTGTGTGTGTGTGTGTGTGTGTGTGTGTGTGTGTGTGTGTGTGTGTGTGTGTGTGTGTGTGTAAATGTAGGTATACTCTTTCTTTTTCGTCATGTATGGAATTGATGCACATTTTGTTCATGAAAATGGCAAACATGTAAAAAAAAAGTATTGGATTTAATTGACAAAAAATTGATTTCCAGCCATGGCAGAACAACAACAACAACAACAACAACAACAACAGCAACAACAACAGAAACAACAACAATATGAGCAACAACAAAACAACTACAATAGTCAGATTAACTGCAACTGAAAGCCAGGAGTCATTGTTACAGAGAGAGAGAGAGAGAGAGAGAGAGAGAGAGAGAGAGAGAGAGAGAGAGAGAGAGAGAGAGAGAGAGAGAGAGAGAGAGAGAGAGAAGAGAGGTGAGGGGTGGAGGACGGTTGAGCTTATGGAAATACAATTATTTTTATGAAAAGGATTACGTAAGCTTTTAAGTGCCATTGTTATTATTGTTGTGCAAACAACACTTAAAAAAAAAGAAAAAAATGGAAAAGTAAGAAAAAATAAAGTACAGAGAATGCAGACAAACAGAAAAAAAAAGGACAAAGAAACATGAAACGCACGAGACTTGTAATTCATAATTTTATTTGCATGAAACATCAGAAAACAACAGATTTTAGTATGCCAGAAGAGACGAAGCACAAAGTTAGATAAAAAAAAATTCAGCAGACAAACAATATTCTTGGGTCGTAGCTACGCCACCACCACCATCACCACCACCACCACCACCATGGGAACTACTACAGACGCCAGCCCAGCCAGGGCCAACGCCGCCGCCGCCGCCGCCACCAAACTGCGGCAGAACTGTGGCTTTACTGTAGCGCCTTATGGGGTAGAGACGAGATGGCGCCGTTCTCTCTCTCTCTCTCTCTCTCTCTCTCTCTCTCTCTCTCTCTCTCTCTCTCTCTCTCTCTCTCTCTCTCTCTCTCTCTCTCTTTCCTGCCTTCGCATACTTGTGTGCGTGTACTTGTGTACATGCAAGTACAGGCTTGTGTGTGTGTGTGTGTGTGTGTGTGTGTGTGTGTGTGTGTGTGTGTGTGTGTGTGTGTGTGTGTGTGTGTGTGTGTGTGTGTGTGTCGATCATTCCTCCCCCTTCCTCACGTACCCCTCGTGCCCCCCTTCCTCCTAGAGACACACGCAGGTACCAGAGCCGCAAAGCTGTGAATTATTAAGGTAGAAAAGCTTTAATAGCGCACACCACACCTGTCTTTAAAACTCGCTGCCATTGATCAGGACACACACGTGGGCGATGCGGCAAAGCTAACCCCTCCACACCCCACGCATATACTGTATACATCCACACACAAACACAAATGACTTATCTGGTAGCTTCACATATGCGAAAGTGAAAACAATATGCTACCAACACTTCGCATATACTGAAATGAATCCATCACACAAAGGCAAAATACAATATCGCAATGACCTGCCTCGCGGTAAACCCTGTGCCGCCACCACCTGGCCAGCAAGCTTTTTGTGTTACCATGAGGGTGGGTGGCGCTTCCTTTGTCTCAGATTTCTTGACTCTTCCTCCTTCGTGTTATTGGGAGTCAATGGGTTTCATGAAGGAGGGGGAAGTGGGGCATGAGGGGAGAAGAGAGGAGGAGGAAGACAGAGAGAGAGAGAGAGAGAGAGAGAGAGAGAGAGAGAGAGAGAGAGAGAGAGAGAGAGAGAGAGAGAGAGAGAGAGAGAGAGAGAGAGAGAGAGAGAGAGAGAGAGAGAGAGAGAGAGAGAGAGAGAGAGAGGAGGACGGGAGGAGAGGATAAGAGGAGGAGAAGGAGGGGAAATAAAGGGAAGGAACTAGAAGCATAAGGCATTTGAAGAAAGGTAAGAACAAAGAATAAGTATGAAAACGCAGGATTTGTGTGTGTGTGTGTGTGTGTGTGTGTGTGTGTGTGTGTGTGTGTGTGTGTGTGTGTGTGTGTGTGTGTGTGATATGGCATTGCTCTACTGGATAACACATACGCACAGCTGAAAAGGAAATGAAAAAAAAGGAAAAAAAATTGAGAAGGAAGGCGACAGACAGACAGACAGACAGACAGCCAGACAGCCAGACAGACAGACAAGATGGCGCAAGACTGAGGCGAGTGTGGCGTCTCTTGTTTTTTGTTTTTTTCTTTCCTTTTTTTCTTCTGGAACTGTTCTTCCCCTTCACATATCCATTTTTCCTTCCTCATCCCATGTTCCATTTTCTATCCATCCTCTGTGGCTTTCTCTATCCTTCTTTGTTCCTCCCTTGTATCTTTCCATTCCTATTTTGTCTCTTTAGTTCTATGGTTCCCTTTCTTCCTCTTTGTTATGGTTCCTCTTCCTCTCTTCATTCTAGTTCCGCATTTTTTTCCTCTTCTTCATTTTTCCTTGTCTGTTCCCCGCTTATATGTTTCTTCTTATTTCTACTGCTCCTTTCTCCTCTTCCCTTCTTCATCATATCTGTCAATCTGTCCTATCTTTTCTCTCTCCTTCATTTATCCTTGTCTAACTGTCCTTCTCATTCCTTTCTTTCAGCTACACGGCTCCTTCCTTCCCCTTTCCGCTTCGGCTTGTGTTTCCATTTTTCATCGTATGTAAATATCTTTTTTTTCCTTGTCCTTTATTTTCTTCCATCTATCTATTTTTTTCTTGTTTTCCCTTTTTCTAGTACTGTTCATGGTATTCGCTGTTTCCTCTATCTCCTCTTTACTCTTTTATCCTATTACGTAAATATGACCTATTTTTTCTCGTTCTCTATTAACCCCTTCAGTGTAACACGCTCTCCTTCCCCCTCAACCCATAGTACCAGTAGGCTACATCCCCATTTTCTACACCGCTCAGCATTGCTTGAGGGAAACTAAAACAAAGCTTCATGGGATGCCTCCGTCAGACACGACACACTGCATTTAAAACAGCAGTAATTAACCATTGTCTCGACACTGGAAAAGAAGACCAACCTCCTGTGTGTATTATTAAAGATATATACAATAAGGAAAGAAATACCAAATGTTGATTAATATGTAATACGAGTGCGTATTTTAAAGTTCGTTTTACGTTTATTGCTAATGAAATTACGAAGGTAATAAAAATAAGAGAGAGAGAGAGAGAGAGAGAGAGAGAGAGAGAGAGAGAGAGAGAGAGAGAGAGAGAGAGAGAGAGAGAGAGAGAGAGAGAGAGAGAGAGAGAGAGAGAGAGAGAGATTCATACATAAGCAGACACATACATCAACAAACACAGACAGACACTCTCTCGGACAAGGACAGATTAACACACACACACACACACACACACACACACACACACACACACACACACACACACACACACACAGTTACCTTGAGACACAAGACCCCCCATCTCGTACTTCTCAGATTTTTCTCTTCCTTCCCTCCTTCCTGTCCCCCTCCCCTTCCCCCATAACCCCAGGACCACGCCTTACATGCCATTCCCCAGCCCACCCACCCACCACACTCCCCCCAACTCAGACCCCCCACCCCCACAAAGCAGCAAAGAGCCACGCCTTACCCCACTATGCAGTAACTCGTTTTTGTGGTGGTGGTGGTGGTGGTGGTGGACAGGCTAGACGGAGCGAGGGGCACCACCTTGCATGTACACCTGGGCAATACGTACATACACCTGAGTGATCAATATACTTGGTGCCGCACTTGTCCCTCAGGTGACTGTCTGTGTGTGCGTGTGTGTCTGTATATGTGCTGCACCATGAAGTGTGGCGCCACCCTGACTGACTGTGTGTTTGTGTGTGTGTGTGTGTGTGTGTGTGTGTGTGTGTGTTATTGCCACTACCTCTGCTACTGTTACTACTGCTACAACTACTACTGCTACTACTACTACTAATGCTACTACTACTACCACCACCACCGCCAGTCCAGCCATCCATGCCTACTGTCTGTTTCCTTGTCCTGAGTGAGAGCCGCGGCAAGGGTCTCGCGGTGTGGCGGTAACGTGAGCCTCGCCGCGACACAACCAAGCTCCCGTTGTTCTCCGAAGTCGTTTACACTCCGGTTCATGTCAAGGAAACGACCAAGGGCGGCCGCAACGAGCAAGCCGCCAGTCACCACCCACGCTGCCTGCTGGTGGGGAACCTGAGCCGACGACCAACATAACCCACGCTTCATTGTTTCCTCACCACGATCATCACTATATTGTTTCATCACCTTCCAAAGAAAAAAACAGCAATATGTGGCCTGTATTTTGAAATGCCTTGCTCTCTCAATACGAGTATTTTCAGAGGAGAGATGATTTGACAGGTTTATGATGTTAATATAGAAATCTTGTTTATCTGTCACTAGAACCTTAAAAATACCTTTAATATCCATAGTAACTTTAAATAAAAGCCTTTTGAAAGTAGTGGAGGTGCCGCGCAAAAGTGTTTCAGATTACGGTCATATATTTCTCCCATCAGTAATATATGATCCTTTAACTGCCGTCAACTCTCACCGTTCAGTCGTTCCTTCATCAGCCAGCATGCATCCCACCTCTCTCCTACCACCACGCTCACTACACCGACACCAACTCCAGCCATCCCATATCCACAATCACTTATCTGCCTACCACTGCGCCCGTCTACTAAAGTTTCAGTGACGGTGGTGGTGGTAGTAGTAGTAGCAGTAGTAGTAGCAGTAGTAGTTATAATGGTACTGGTGGTGGTGGCTGGTATATGTAGTAATTACACTGTTGCTCCTGTTGCTGCTGCTGCTGATACGACTACTACTACTACTACTACTACTACTACTACTACTACTACTACTCTACTTTTGCTACTGCTACTACTACTACTACTATTACTACTACTACTACTATACTTTTTCTGCTACTACTACTACTATTACTACTACTACTACTACTACTACTACTACTGCTACTACTACTACTACTCTACATTTGCTACGACTAATACTACTACAACTTTATTACTACTACTACTACTTCAACTTTACTACTACTACTACTACTACTACTACTACTACTACTACTACTACTACTACTTCTACTATTACTACTAGCTTTGGTGTGTGTGTGTGTGTGTGTGTGTGTGTGTGTGTGTGTGTGTGTGTGTGTGTGTCTGTGGGCAAGTACCTCGGGGAGCGTGTTCATGTCCGTTTATCACCCTGGTCTGGTGCAGGGCGGGACTTCCATGCTTCAAAATTACAGGAAAAAATGTTAATATCTGTTCACTTTTCTTTTTTCCGCTTCTATTTCATCAGCTTCATTAACTATGTACGCACGCACACACCACACACACACACACTACGAAGAAAACAGAAAATATGACCATTGGACGCTACATATTCCTTAACACGTAAGTCAGGTACAATTTGACGTAAAGGAAAAAGAAAAAGAAAAAAAAAATACCAAAGTTCTAGCAAACGTGACCTAAGTGAACATATTTTCCTCATGTTTTTATTTATTTATCTATTTTTTTTTTTTGCAATTTATTTATTTTTTAGGTCTTTTCCGGCTGAGCTTCATGAGGCGTTACTGTTGCCTCGGAAACGAAACCTTAGTAGCCACTCGTTGCCAGGGTGAAGCAAGAGGCAGGAGAGGAAAGACCGGATGAAGAAAACGAACTGAGAAAAAAAGAAAAAAAGTTTCATTAACCGTGTTGTTATAGTATCGTTCAATGCAAGAAAGCTGTATGTGTGTGTGTGTGTGTGTGTGTGTGTGTGTGCGTGTGTGTGTGTGGGATCATCTGCCTGCCGCACCCCCGCAGAGTGGCAATACAAAGCCCATCGTACTGATCAGCGGGAGTAAAATTAATGCAAATACTCTTTTAAGGACGCATCTGCAACCAAATTACTGGGCACTGTTGATGGTGAGCCAGAGGAGAACATTTTGAACGGAGGGTGGGAAAAAAGTTTAAATTAGAAATAATGGTAATGTCAGAGCAGGAAAAACGTGGAACAGAATGACGGAAGGATGGAATCAAAATCAGGGAGGAAGTGAAGTCGCCGTGAGAAAAACAATTTGATTGAGACAGTTTCCAGATACACAGTCCATATAGAAGGATCAGAGAGAGAGAGAGAGAGAGAGAGAGAGAGAGAGAGAGAGAGAGAGAGAGAGAGAGAGAGAGAGAGAGAGAGAGAGAGAGAGAGAGAGAGAGAGAGTAAAAAAAACAATAGTTATTTAAAGCAGAACCATGATGGACACATCAAAAGAAATACGAAAAAGCAATATGAAGACAAAGGAAAATTCAATTATAAAAATATAAATTTAAAAGGCAAAGAAGAAACTGGTACAGACGCAGACTGAAGTGGGGCACTCCTTGTTCTTCCCTCTCTTTTCCTCTAAAAGAGAGGTAGAAAGGAAAAACGGACTTTTCTCTCTAGACTTTCTCGTGTGTACTCCCATGAAATTTCTCACATCGCGTCTTAGCGCACAGAACAACCACCACAGCACTTTTGACGCCAATCAACACAGCACAACAGTAGCCTCAGCCACCCAGCACGGCAGCACCCTCAGCACTTCTCGACACAGCACAAAAGCAGCCATCGCCAAACCCAAGCAGACAAACGGTGCGGCGGGTGGGCCTCCCTACTGTGGCCGGTTCACTCTCCCTCGAGATTCGCCGCCGAGATAAAGCTTCGAATTCTGAGCCTGAAAGCAGACTCAATTTCCCTTTCACTCCTCCCTCCCTCCTTCCTTCCCTCCTCCCTCCCTCCTTCCTTCTCTCCACCTCTCCTCTATGCACCGTCTTCCTCCCGAAGATGAGAAGGCCACTTCTTCGGTAACAAACACACGCGCACCTCAACTCTCCCTAGACTTCTCATTTAGATTCTCTTACCCTCGACACCCCGCTTCCTCTCACTTCCGCCCCATGCACTCCTGCTAAACGTGCACCAACAGTCACCTGCGATACACGGACGCACCAACACACGCGGGATTCACCAAAGATAGGTTTTACAAAATTGATACATCCGATTACAGAAATGAAAGTAAGAGTATGATAATATCCATCTATACGCATCTATGTATATCTATATCTATTCATAGACACACAGTACAAATATGGATTTTCACTACATTCCAGCAACAGAAACAGCGATATGGACAGCCTACTCATTTTTTCTTCTCTTCTGTAAGCTTCACATTAAACATGAAAGGCACCGGACAAATTACGTCTCAATTCCCTTTTTTCCCCTTCCATCTCCGGTAACGACATTACCGAAAAAGCCTTTGATATTCCACACTCAGGAACAGCGACAAAAGTTGAGGAAAAGTGCTGAGGCCACGCGATGGCAAAGGAAAGTTGAATGTTTAGGTAATGAAGGAAAGCAATAAGTTCTGAATCACATTTCTCTCTCTCTCTCTCTCTCTCTCTCTCTCTCTCTCTCTCTCTCTCTCTCTCTCTCTCTCTCTCTCTCTCTCTCTCTCCCTCTCTCTTCTCTCTACGCTATAGGAGGGCCTAGGAGCGAGAGAGGAGGGAAGGGCAGCACAACAAAGGTGGGACGCATGAATATTCGATGAAGACGGGCGGATGCACAGGGACGAGGAACCACTGCAGCTTAAATTTTGGGTGGAGGAGCGAGGAGACCAATGAGGCTGTACACGATGCAGTGACGCTCTGCCACAAAAAATTAAACCCTTTAAGTATTTGAAGTTCTTTGAAGACTGACTGTTATCTCTTCATGCTTTTTCGTTCTCTCTGTCGGTCCACGTTTCTCTTTCCCACTCTCAATACCCGGCCAGCTGCATAGCCCTTGAAGTTTCTTCGCTGTTATTTTTGTTCCTGATTCATGACCCAAGGAAAAGAAGAAGAAGAGGGAGGAAAGAGAATTCGTTAGAAAGTTCAGTAAAGGTGGATGCAAACATGTGCAGAAGAGAAAAACAAAATATACGAAAGAGAGAAACGAACGAAATCCAGCCCCAAATCAAGCTTTCTCATAAATTGGACGCTTTTCTTGAATCAAAGTGAGCTAGAAAATACACAGTGGAAGCGTGATAGCTTAGAGTATTAAAGTTAGACTAGTGCACCTCACACTCCTTAACATAAAAGTAGGGAAGGAATCCATGAAAACACTGCACATTCTTCACTCCATGACTCATTCCGCAAGGCATTCCCTTCTCAGGTGAGCGCGTCCATTACAGTCCGGAGGGGGGAAGGGGATAGAGGAGTGCCGGGAACAGTCATAACACATTAGTCTTAGGAAGATGAATACGAGACGCAGAGAACATTTATCTTTATTCAAGGGAAATCACTTGAACACTTAGTAGAGACTAATTACATTAAGCTCGTCTGTTTACAACGCCCCCGTGTGTGTGTGTGTGTGTGTGTGTGTGTGTGTGTGTGTGTGTGTGTGTGTGTGTGTGTGTGTGTGTGTGTGTGTGTGTGTGTGTGTGTGTGTGTGTGTGTGTGTCACCTTTAATGCACATACTCTTAACCCACAACAAAACTTCCGTTGTAAGGAGATGAATAGGCGGCAGTGTCTTCAGGGACTGCAGAGTGTACGAGTGCTGCGAGGAGGGAGAGGAGCAGGAGAGGGAGGAGAGAGAGAGAGAGAGAGAGAGAGAGAGAGAGAGAGAGAGAGAGAGAGAGAGAGAGAGAGAGAGAGAGAGAGAGAGAGAGAGAGAGAGAGAGAGAGAGAGAGAGAGAGAGAGAAACAGGGAGTGGCGGAGGATGACTACAACGAGGGGAATGGAAACAAAGAGAGGAAATAAAGGAGGAGAGCAAGAAAGAAAAGAAGAAGAAAAAAACAACGAAAACAAACAAGATGGATGGGAGAAGAGAAAGGGAAGGGACGGGTGTGCAGTCGAGGAAGAGGCATAAGGCGAGAGACGCGAGATGAATATCACCATCCAGTCATCACTTATCGAGGAGGTGGTGGTGGTGGTGGTGGTGGTGGTGGTGGGTGACGTGTAGTGTGGCAAGTGAGGTTTCTGGTGTATCGAGGAGTTGGTGAGGTGAAGGCAGTGTAGCAAGGAAGTGCGTGAAGTTTTTGTAATCACATCCGTGGGTTTCGACGTGTTAAAACTTTCCCTTTGATACAACTCGCATGCTCCCACAAAGAGAGAGAGAGAGAGAGAGAGAGAGAGAGAGAGAGAGAGAGAGAGAGAGAGAGAGAGAGAGAGAGAGAGAGAGAGAGAGAGAGAGAGAGAGAGAGAGAGAGAGAGAGAGAGAGAAACAGGTTATCGGGTCAGTGGTACAAAGGTAATTTAAATCAACAACACAAACTTAAACTTTATGGAGACAGGCGCATAAACACATACAAACAGAATACATAAAAAAAAAAAAAAAAGAAAGAAAAAAGAACTGCACCGTCTCCTCATCTCCTAGGGCTTAAGAAATGTTTAACCCTTCTGGTTATTCCACGCGCGTCATGTTGTATATTACACCCAGCACATTTTTTGACCTGCAGGGCGAGGGGAGCAGGGACTTACCATCTCCTGCGCGATAACAAGAGGGTGATGCAAGGAATGAGAAAACTACGAAGAGTAAACTTTGTATCAGTATTATAATAGCGGCAATTTTCTGTAATTACTTTTTCTTTCCCTCTCTTGAAAGTACTTAATATAGGTTTGCTCTTCCCTCCCACTGTCTCTCACTCACACCCCTTCTCTCTCTCTCTCTCTCTTTCTGCCCTGACACACAAAAACACACACACACACACTTTTAATAAGACTGAAGGTACTCTTTTTTACAATCTGGCGTTAGTCCACTGCGGTATCATTACGTTCAACTTAATCAGCAGTCGGGTTCAAGAGGTTGGCAATGAGGATGAGGCGTGAAGCGGCCAGCGGTGAACATCCACGGATTTCATAAGAGCAGCGTATCGCCCCGAGTAAATTACCTTTTTAATAAATGTTGCTTTTGCTAAGAATGTCCAATAAATGTTGAGAAAACAAGAGAAAAATAAGCCTGCTAAATAATGCCCACACAAAGAAGATACTGGGGGCATTCTCTCAAGGTCTGCACAAAGTTTACTTCCCGTTAGTTTTGTCTTGAGAGAGAGAGAGAGAGAGGAGAGAGAGAGAGAGAGAGAGAGAGAGAGAGAGAGAGAGAGAGAGAGAGAGAGAGAGAGAGAGAGAGAGAGAGAGAGAGAGAGAGAGAGAGAGGAAACAGGCCACCACAGCTGCGTCAAATCCACGAAAAGAGAAGAGAAAAATACACTCGGTAAGTAATCAAGTAATAGATGGAACACTGCAGAGAGAGAGAGAGAGAGAGAGAGAGAGGAGAGAGGAGAGAGAGAGAGAGAGAGAGAGAGAGAGAGAGAGAGAGAGAGAGAGAGGAGAGAGAGAGAGAGAGAGAGAGAGAGAGAGAGAGACGAAAAGAAAGACAGGAAGAGGAGGAGCAGAAAAATAACGAGGTCCCTGCATACTTTAGGGAAAACGCTCCCCCTGGGTAAGAGAGGGAATGAAACTTGAACACCGCCCGCGAGTCACAGAAATACACTGGATAATCACACAAAGAATGACTGAAATTTTAAGTGACGGAGACAAACATGCCTCTGCCATACATCCATACATGTCATTCTCCCATACTTACCCTTCTTGACATCTCTCACGATAAAGATGACGTTTTTTGCTGTATTTTTCTTCATTTAATTCGTCAAAAAAAGAAAAAAAAAGAGGAAAGAGCAGGCCAGAAGTTACAAATACAAGTTCACAAGAAATACCGCTCATGTTACTGCATAAAAGTGAATTCCAAGTACGCTAGTTTGGGGAAGTTTCACGTAAGAGGTTTTGTAGTTTTGTTAGCGAAGAAGAAATATTTTGAGAGAGCGCCGAGCCACTTCTTAGCGTTGATGAGATGCAAAAAGGAGTGCCGCCAGAGAGGAAGGTTACAAGACTTTTTTTTTTCTTTTAGTTTCTTAGTCTTCTCTTCTCCCTGTATGGTTTGTAGTGCTTAAATCTCCGTTGTTTACCATTACTACCATATCTCTGCATTCACCACCATCAACCACCCCACTTTCCGGGAGAATGGCCGCGAAATGAGAGGCAGAATGCTTACTACAAATTGAGCGTCAGATGGCAAACATGAGTAACAAACAAATGACGTGCGCCTCGTTCAATTACCCGTTCAAACCTCTGAAACTCGAATCTAATCAAAGCTTTCACTAATTCCCAGCCACAATGCTTGTAATCCGTACTGGCTGCAGGGAACATGTGAGCCGCCATGCCACGCCACGCCACGCCGCCACCGTCACTCATTACCATCTACATAATTATTAACACAATTTTCCATGTCCCCTTTTGTATCCAGCAATGACTATTCCCATTTTCGTCTTTGTGACAGACAGATAGACAGACAGGTAGACAGGCAGACGGACGGATATACGGACTGACGGACAGACAGGAGCACACACACACACATACATGCACACACAGAAAGAGGGGGAGAGTATGATCACGAAATAAATACGTAGGGTTTTCCTTACAAACTACAATTCCCTCGTACTTTCCTTATACATTTTCTCTGATAAGGAATGCCATAGGAACATTTAAGTGGTCTTCCTGAACATAAATCAACAGCTAAATTAACGAGGGCTTCAAATAACGTGGCCGGACGCTGCTCAGTCTGAACCATACCGTAGAAATTTGTGCCGCACTCAGGAGAAAGTAAACAAAGATATTACTTTTACTTGAACGGAAAAAAAAAGCTCATTTATACTCATGATGGAAGAAAACTATCATTAGACCACAAAAATCTTTGCTTATCATATTGGTATCCGTAGAACTATTACGAAATACCACAATGAACAGGAGAGAGAGAGAGAGAGAGAGGAGAGAGAGAGAGAGAGAGAGGAGAGAGAGAGAGAGAGAGAGAGAGAGAGAGAGAGAGAGAGAGATAGTGTGGAAGAGCATGAATCGTACATGGGTGGACAGCAGTGTGCCTTAATGGTCGGTCTCCTGTTTTCTTGGGTGTTATTTTCTCGTCTCGCTGACGTCTTGTCCTCGCAGACCAGTCAGCCTCCTATACTCAAGCCTCACTGCGCCGCGGGGATCACTTCGTTTTCCCTGAGGGCAGAGTGATATTGCCTGTTCTTTGTCTTATCCAGCTATTTTCAATTTGTTTTCTAATTATAGGAGTGGAATTTTGTTACTATTAAGGGTATCTATTAAAGTAAGCCCACGTTTTTTTTTCCTTAAAACACTTTCCATGTAAATTAATGCATGACCAAAGCTCTTTCTATCGCATGAGCAACAAACTTTCCATTCTTCAGGGGCAAGCTATATTCAGAATATCTTTGTTTTACTGCATAGTATTATAGCTATAAGAGGAATGGTTTTAGTATTCATGCTCCATATTACAGGCGCTCATTGTGCACCTTTACTATACTACTTTCATCACAAGCAGTTAACTGTTACATATTTCTTGTATGTTTACGCTTTTACTTTGAATAGAGAAAACAGGTGATGGACGGATGGAAAGGTATATCGGTGGCTCTTAACAGATATCTATTTTGTTAAACCACATATGCTTCATTCTTGTGTACTGCCATTTTTTCCTGTTCGTATATTTCTTGATAATCCTTTCCCTCCAAATAAGTCCTGCCTCCACACTCGGTATTGTCAAGCATGTAGTTGGGCTGCACCTTACGTTTCAGCCAGCGGTTTCTGGTGCTTACCGGTGCGAACAAGACTGGTGAACCTTTGTGGCACACCTTGAGACACATTTTTTCTTAGCTATTGGGTTCTTCGCCATAAATTCAAAGTAACGAACTGTTGTGGTTTAATTTAATTTCCGTCCCACTTATCATTTCGTAGATAAACATGTCCACTCGGAGAGAAACAAACATGCAATTGAAAGTCAGTCAAGACAGCCAAATTCCTATCACGGGAAAAATTGATCTTAAAGTCTATTGGTTACCGATAAACTCCCACCGTCCCCTCCCAGGTGTTCCCGCTCTCCCCCGCCACTCCTGCACGTCTCATTAGCCGCTCTCCAGGCCGCGCGGTCCGAGGTGCATTCAGTGTTTTGGGTTCCTTTGTTTCGTCATCCCCATGTCATTTATTGCGCTGCAGCCTGACGGTGGTGGTGGCCTCTGTTGCCTTACTCATCGCTCAGGGAATTAGATTAGTGTTTGTGAACCATAATTTCCTCTCTCTCTCTCTCTCCCTCTCTCTCTCTCTCTCTCTCTCTCTCTCTCTCTCTCTCTCTCTCTCTCTCTCTCTCTCTCTCTAATCTTCCTAAATGGTCATGCGACTAACAATATTAAATACAATTATTTCACAAATAGAGACATATTTTTGTGCCATAAAAAGAGAGGAAAGCTCTGAAACTAGATTTATCCAGCCATCCTATTACTTGACTGTGTGTAATTTAGTTTGTTTCATTATTATTTAGTTTTTTATTTTATAGATAAGTAAAGATTCGATAATAAAAAAAAAATAATAACAGGCTTTCAAATACAACGATTGATTTAATAATATAACTGTATTGACTCGAGTGATATCTAATGGCAGAAAATGAAAGGCTCTGTGTCAGGTTCCTTCGTGTTCTTCTCACGTAAGACAAAGTTTTCCGTTATTAGGGGTCATACACAAAATCATGTAAAAATAAAATTAAAACAAATATTGTATTCAAACTAATATTTATAAATGTTAATTATTAAGTGCAAATAGTTACGCAATGATGAGCCATTGACTATATTACATGCAATCAACAAAGAGGATTGTCAGGGAAGGTTGGTTCTTAAAGTAATTATTTAAGAACAAAGAAAAAAAGATTTATAACAAAGTAATGCAGCGTTTAATCACGTTCGTTGAATGGAAAGAACCGTTATCTTTGTTCTCGACAGGCTAGCGTCATTACTGCATAGCAGCCTTTTGCTTCTAAGTCTTGAGCAGGTAAGGAAATCAAATATTTATCTCAAAATCATGTTTATTCCAGTTTCATGTTGTCTGAATGAAGGTGAGAGCAAAACAGCCTCGCATTATTACATGAACAAGGATGTCATGTCTATACTTCCTGGGTATCATCAGAGTCTTACAAGTACATGTTTCTGTGATGAGTTTGCCCTTAATTATATCTTCATTACTGTCCACAACGGTTTTCTGCCTTCATTCCGTGGATATTTTCTTCTAAATCTCAATTGCTCCATAAACTAATCAGCTTCATGCATCACGCTCCCCCTAGTGGCTGCCTCCACAGCCTGTCTGCCGCAGGAAAATCACTTCCCTAACACTGCCTCATATTTCTTCCGTCCCTCTTTTATGAGAGTTTGCATCACTTAGTTCGCTTGGTTGGCTTATTTAATTTTCCTCCTTCATTTCATACACATCCAATCTAATCTTTTCACCGTTCTTCAGCCCAGAGTTTTTTCTGCCACTCGCCAATGTCACTCACGCATTAGGAGTCAGTCAGTTCCTTACGATGTCGATGATAGCTGGAACATGATGAATTCCCACACCCATGAAATTCAGAAATACAATGTTAGTTTCGTATTAAACATCAAGGTTCATGTCTACACTAACACGGGAAAAGGATTTCTGCTACATTTCCAACATAAAATAATAATAGTAGGAGAAATAATATTAATAATAATATGGTAATAATAATAATAATAACAATAATAATAATAATAATAATAATAATAATAATAATAATAATAATAATAATAATAATAATAATAATAATAATAGTTGAATGCGAATGAGAATTGAATGAAAATGAACGTCCTGCATGAATCTTATAATGTGAACTTGAGAGTGCCACACATTTCAGCATTAAGTCACTGGATTCTGGTGACCTTTCCTCCGCTTTTGACGAAGTTCCACTTAATGCAATTCCCATTTAATTATTCATCATTCTCAGGTTAACTCGATTTAGGCAAGTCCCTTTAATGGTCTCTTTTATATTCATCACCTCGCTCCTCTCCTCGCCACTCAGCGTCTGCATCTCAACCTGCCCTTCCCTTTCCTCCTTCCGCGGCGACTTGGCGTATTTCTCTCCTTAACTTTCTTGCCTCTCAGCCACTAGAGTTTACATTTCGTGATGATCAGCTATTTTTAAAACTGGTCTGTTTGTGTGTCTGCGCGCGCGCTTGCGTGTGTGTGTGTGTGTGTGTGTGTGTGTGTGTGTGTGTGTGTGTGTGTGTGTGTGTGTGTGTGTGTGTGTGTGTGTGTGTGTGTGTGTGTGTGTGTGTGAGGGGGGGGTTATGCAAAGGTTTCATATATTCTCGTAACAATAACATTCCTTGCTGAATCTAATGTACTCTCTCTCTCTCTCTCTCTCTCTCTCTCTCTCTCTCTCTCTCTCTCTCTCTCTCTCTCATGCAAGCTTACCACCTATAACCGTAGGTTTGAATAAATCTGAATATAAAGAGGTTTGATTCTTAGTAAGAAAATGGACATAACAAAACCTAAGGATTAAATTTACTTAAGACTTTTTTTTTCTATACTTTTTCAGACTCATTTCCCATTCTGGTGAGACGGGACTGGTTTGGGAGCGTGGTTAATTATGAGGATCTGAGGGGAGACTTTATAACACGCCCACAAAGTTGGCTCAGTGCAAAGAAGGAAAACGCCTGCCAGATGTCCACGGTTTCTTATGCTTACTGTCTGAAACTTCACGCCAGAAATTTTCGTGGAAAGTGCTTGCAGGTAACGCTGCAGCGAGCTGTGGAGGGAGAGGTAAGGAGGAGGAGGAGGAGGAGGAGGAGGAGGAGGAGGAGGAGGAGGAGGAGGAGGAGGAGGAGGAGGAGGTAAGGTAGAGAAGGGAGCAATTTGTGTTAGGAAATTGGTGCCATATTTCATGTCTTCTTTACGGCAGGAGTAGAGGACAGGGACGGGTTCAGCAAGCATCTTTATTCTACTTGTGGAATCCCAATAAACTATTTTTTCCTCAGTTTGGCATCGAGGAAAGAATTCTACGCTCTACTTCATTGCATCGGAAACGGAGCGACAGACCATCTTGTAGCAGACTCAATGGATCATGCTTGCCCACTTTTCTTTTTCTGTTTGCTCCGCTACGAACTCACTCGCAGGCACGTACAAAGGAGTTACGAGGAAGGAAGGAAGGAGCGCTGTGTTCAGAAGACATCGAGTGGCGCCAGATCAGAGTTGGTGGTGCAAGCCTCGCTGGATAATGATGTGTTTGAAAAGTTCTCAGGATCAGCTGCTACCACTTGCTTTCGGAAACATGCATTGACTTTGCCTGGATAATGCGCAAAAAGAAAAGAAAGGAAAAATTTATCAGAGGATGGACGGGAGCAAGGCGCCGGGTCGGTGCGTTGGCTGAAGTGACTGACGGACGTCTTACTCAACTTTTTTTTTCTTTTTTAATATTGTTCTTATATTCGATATCCAAGATTTTAGGGGCTCGCTCTTTCCAAGTAGAATATATATTTCCAGGAAGAGATTAACAGCCAAGGGAGCATGAAACTGAGGCTATTGGTATTCTGGAAGAGCTCATCGATTTTATCTTCTAGAAAAAAAAATCTTCCCTTTATTTGTGAAGAAACGGCAATTTTTCACTTCACGAAATCAGACGCGTTTACCAATTCGCTTTGTTAGAGACGAGCCATTGGTCACCTTAAAGAGGACATTAGACAGATATATGGACATGGATGATAGATGGACATATGGGTGTACATGCAGCTTCCCTTACGTTTCTAAATGGCGTGTATGATGTAGCCTTGATATTGCACGTAAACCAATGTCCATCTTACACACGAGTCTTGTGGTGGGGACACTGACGCACCAGCATTTATCGTTATTAATACTATTGTTTCAACTTAATCTCCGTTATTTATCCTCTGGGCTTGATTGGCTATTTACTCACATTACGTCCATGAAAAAATATGTACCGTCACGATAAAATAATATGCTTGTCATTGCTGAAGAGAAACCTACTGATGGGAGGAAGGGACGCTGACTGGCAAGGATGGGAGGAAGGGCCGCAAGGGTCGAGAGATCGTGCCAAGGAAGCAACAAAAACAGCAGAGATGAGGGAACGGGAGGTGGATAAAAACGAAGCGTGGGAACAGGAAAAGGGACGAGCGAGTTGGCAGGAACGCAAACGGTGGGGGAAAAAAAGGCGAGCAAACATGATCCATTAAAAATCAGCTGTAAATTATGCGAACATCAAACGACATGAGCATGCACATCCACTCCCCGCCGCACGCCTCCACACACCGCGCAGCTTTCCACTAAACTTTGCTTCCCCTCAGAGTCCATCAGGCTTACTGCACGCGGTTAAATAACAAGGAAAATATTCACAATAATCTTTTAGCTGATATATTGCCAGAAAGAACTTAACATAATATGATGAATAACTAATCACAAAATGAAAGGCTTTTGGATAAATATGTCAGGTAAGCTACTCGGGAAATGGAGCACAGATGTGGGGTACGGACAATGTAACAGGATGAGAGGAGGGAATGGTACACACACGAGACATCTAGTGGAGTAAGATGTAATGAGATGAGCTCGCAATATGAATAATGCCTTAATATCCTTCTGCTCTAAGATAAGGCAACAAACACAGCCGCCCACAGACACATCCTGACACTTCCCCTTCAAGTTCACCACACAGACATTCACAGTTCCTCCTTTTCGCCTCACACATACACAGCACCAACACTCAAACACCGCCTATCACACACACACACACACACACACACACACACACACACACACACACAAGCATCCTGATAGCTCACCAATCCTCCCCTTCACACACGAACACACAACTCGGCTCCCACGCCACACTAGAACCTACAAACTAACGCTCCATTACTTGAGCAAACGTACTTCACTGCTCCCGCACACAAAGCCAGACAGACACCTCACAAATCGGTGGAAGCTGCGGTTAATCAGCGGAAGCTATGTTATAATCTGGCTCGTCACTCTGGTAAGCCACTTAACACTGATCCTTCTTCATTTTCCACTCCTTCTCTTTTTTTACGGACTTAATTATGATTCAGCACCATGCAAAGTAAGCCTCGGGTATTATGGAAATCACAGGTTCAAGTTATTGTTTCTTGTATTGCCTTTCTTTCTAGTTATCAGACATGTGGTAATACACTTTCAGAATCTATAGTTGTAATTGGAAAAACCTTTATATTAGAAAATCAAAGTTTAATATTTTATATATTTATTTTTTTTAAATATAAGTACTGAGAATTTCTTTGTAATTATTCAAGTTGTGATATCATACTTCCTCTCTTCACGCGCCTTAACCATAAGACAGTGCCAGCATGCGAAAAAAAATAAAATAAACACAATCCTACCCCAAAACTGCCATGGGTGGCATAAAAAAGAAGGAAAAATAAGTTGAGAGCCACCACCAATCTCACAGAAATTAAAATGAGGGCAACCAGAACAAATGGAAGCTTTCCTCCTGACCAAGTAGACACCATTCCAAGGACGACTTTTGCTGCCGTGCTAATTATATCCAGAGATATAATGAAGCCTCTTGTGAACCGCGCAGGAGAGCCTTTACAAACGACGTCAATGAGGTTGCTTCTCGGTGGTTGGTGCATCCTAATGGAGGCAAACGAGGCTTACCAGTGAAAGATGGGAGGGTGTAAAGGAATGGACGGGAGGAGCGGCTAGGAGGATGAGGTGATGGGTAGAGGAGGTGCAGGATGTTGGGGTGTGGCTCGAATAGTGTGTTACGTAAATTAATGTCGTATGAACATGCATATGACTGCCAGACAGGGCGGTAACAGGTTATCCTCCCAGTGTGTGTGTGTGTGTGTATGATGATTACCACCCTATCTCTGATCTACTGGTGTTGCGTAAGATGTGGAAGCGGGGCAAACACTCTCCTCCTAACTTGACCTAACTTAACACAGTCTTGAGTGCACTGCCAGTAGTGTAGATAGTGTACAACTACTTCACAGGTGCATGAAAAGCCTCCATCTCATGTGTTTATGCATATAGGTATGTATGTACGTATGTTTGCAGGTAGGGACGGAAGTGCACTCGTATATGCATGTGACGATGTAGTTCTATTATGCATGTAAACAGGGGTATGTGAACGTGACGCTGCGTGTTCAATAATGTAAGTGTGTCGTGGACTATACATTGGATCTGGTCACGTAGATATATGTAAATGCGCTGCTCAGGATTTGCATGAATGTCTATGTAGTGTGTGTGTGTGTGTGTGTGTGTGTGTGTGTGTGTGTGTGTGTGTGTGTGTGTGTGTGTGTGTGTGTGTGTGTGTGTGTGTGTGTGTGTGTGTGTGTGTGTGTGTGTGTCATTGTACATTTGCTGGCCTCCAGGACCTACTTTTCATTATAACATGTCCCAAGTGCATTGTTGACTAAATTGTATTATTTTAGGCGTTCATGAGGCAGCCTGCATACATGAAATTTGTGCGGGTTTGTGGGCATTTATTATGTTGCGGAGCGAAGTTTTTCAGGAGCGAAGTTGCGGCTTGGTGAAAAATCTCATCCAGGTAACAGTGGAAGGCAAGAAGTAACACAACAGTGGAAAGCGAAGAGTGACACAAAAGTGGTAGGTGAGGAGTAACACAGGTGGTTGAGGGAGGACTTTGTAACTTCGAAGTAGGCAAGAAATGGTCAGGAAGTGGCGGGGCATGAATGAATTTTTGCAAATATCACACCGCTGACAAAATGAAGCTTCGTGAGATTTAGAAATAGCCACACACACACACACACACACACACACACACACACACACACACACACACACACACACACACACACACACACACAAACTATAAAAATGAACAATGTAAAACAAAAAAAAAAAATCAGAATAAAACTGTAGAGAGGAATTTCATGAACATTGTTGTCAACAGCAGTAGGTAAAATTTTTAAGGACGAAAAAGGCACTCGTTGGTTGAAAAGCAGGAAAAATAGTATGGATGAGCAGCTAATTAGCCTCTTCGTAACAGAGCGGAAAAAAAAGCTGCAATATCCATTGGCCGACGTGTGTGGCGGAGAGAGGTGAGGGAACCACAAGGGATCGGGAAAAACAACAATGGCGACAGGAATCTGGAAGAATAATTTTGAGAAATATTCAAGCATGAGAAATGAAATATGAAGAATTATCATGTAAGAAAAATGCATTATTATTGACGCCTTTTGTTATCTTCATACATAAAATTCGGAAACTTTTGATGTCTTGAAGAATACAGTTTATACACAACTTTACTCATGGTTGTAAAAATAATAAAATAAGCATAAAAAAAAAAAAAAGGAGTCACTCAAACGCAGTGTCCTTACAGTACATTAACCACGCTGATCTGCATCTGGGCAAAGCAATAAATCTAGTATATAGTTTTTTTCCACCTCCAATGTATCAAAACCAAAAAAAAGGACAACATTCGCTATATTACTTTTCCCCAGACCATTCACTCAACAGCAAGACAAACAAAATAACCTGAAATTGGAACTGAAATATCACGTTTCACCGGAGGTCAGCGGGAGGCAGTAAAGGGAGGCCGGAGTAGCGATGGGGACCTCTGTGATGGTCCTACGGTGATGGGCCTCACCAGATAGAGCAAGACAGTGGCACGCTAAGCCTCAGGTGATTCCCAGACCAGACACACACACACACACACACACACACACACACACAGCCCGGGACTCGCCACCTCCTCCAATCCCAATGCAACCTACATACTTTAATTTTCTAGTAATATTAATAAATCTGCCACAGCGACACGTTAAATCTACACCACCGAGGTAATGCTGCGCTTCTCGTGACTGTAACTGTGATTTAATATCTGGATGCATGAGAGTTGTTAAGGCGAGGCGTCGGTTTTACACGAATTTCACAACATTTCACGGCACTTCAATATATAAGTAGAGACATAATGAACAGGTATCAGGAAAAATCAGAGAAAACCATGACCTAGACCAGACGTGACGCCACGCACAGCACTGCACAAAGGGAGCTTGGTAGAGAGAATCACGGGTTCACCTTCATTAGGACACGTACACTGCAGGATAAAAGGACAATATAATGAAGAATATAATGAAAAAAAATCTACATAATCAGCTAGTCCAGAGGCAACACGAGCTCAACTTCGCAAACGGATAGAATAGAAAAACACCCACGATTCAGGTTCAATGCAAACTTTAAATATCCTTCCTCCTTAATACAAATGACCTTAAATAACAATCTTTTATAGGGACTCGTAGGGAGGAGGGCAGAAAGAGACATTCCAACAGCAAGGAAGTACAGAAGGAGAAGTGGAGGGGGAGGGGGAGGGGAGCACTGCAGGTAAAAGAGCTGTTGTTGTTGGAAACGTACTAAACAAAGGAAAATAAGGGATCAATGAAGGTGGGGGCTGCATTTAAACTGAAAATTAGGGGGTTACCAAAAAGATTGAGAGAGAGAGAGAGAGAGAGAGAGAGAGAGAGAGAGAGAGAGAGAGAGAGAGAGAGAGAGAGAGAGAGAGAGAGAG
>NC_087157.1:1545000-1562500 GCF_035594125.1 Scylla paramamosain | reverse complement strand
CTCTCTACACTCACTTAAATGGATTCTCGAGGACATACATACAGCCAGAAACACACACACACACACACACACACACACACACACACACACACACACACACACACACGAAATTAAAGTAGAGAAAACATTCCTTCTACTCCTCATCCGTGCAAGTTGCAAGCTAGCCATCGAGAGAGAGAGAGAGAGAGAGAGAGAGAGAGAGAGAGAGAGAGAGAGAGAGAGAGAGAGAGAGAGAGAGAGAGAGAGAGAGATGCGGGCCTGAGAAATAGCAAGTGGAGATGAAAATGGAGGAGCGGAAGGTGTTGGAGGGAGAGGAGTCCGATTAGATGTATGCATATTTTGGCATGTAAATGGTTATGTTGTGTGGGAATGTAAGTACTAAATGGCCCATAACAACGGATTCTCTCTCTCTCTCTCTCTCTCTCTCTCTCTCTCTCTCTCTCTCTCTCTCTCTCTCTCTCTCTCTCTCTCTCTCTCTAGGTTTATTTTTCCAGTCTGTGTTTATATTCAAAGTTTTCACAAAGGGCGCCTCAAGAAAGCTCTTCTGAGGACTGATGATCGTAGAGAATTCTTTTCCTATATGTTTTTCCCCTTTAACTTTGTAGAAGTGTGCCGGTGACGTCTGATTTCAGGTGCATATTAATTACCTGCAATGTAGTGAGTGGGCACATTCCATTAATGCGAAACATGCCACACATTTCTCCCACTAATTACGTCAAGAAAATTATGCATGAAAAAGAGAGGCCACAAAAGGTGTTTTCATCTCGTGCTCTACCAGTTAATTATAATTTTTTTCACTCTTTCTTTTCAATTACGAAGTAGCTTTTTATCTTTGGCCTCTTTTTTTTATTGCGTGAATTTTACTGATGATATCTTACATACATACGTAGCATATTTTTTTTTACATTTTTTTCCTTTTTTTTGGTTATACCATTCCTACATTCCTTCGTTCTTTAGTCGGCTTACCATCTCCACTAGTACACTACTGATCCGATCCTCTTTCCCACATGACAAAGGACGAAATTATCCCCTCCACTGATCCGCAGCTAACTTGCCAGTATTCTTGGGCACACCGACGCCAAACCTTAGCTCGCTTCTCCGCCATTCACCAGCAACTCAGGACTCAAGAAGAGAGAAACTGGGAATGAGAGAAGAAGTGAAAATAATATAAAGAAAAGTGACTGAAAAGTTCCGAAAAATTAAAAAAAAAAAACATATATACGTGGACTCCCAGTGTCTAGAACAGATTATGAGGAAGATGAGTGCGGTGCGTGAGGCCAAACACACTACAATTTCACGGGCTTTTCAGGAGCGACGCGCATCTAGTGAAGTGTATTGCCGCAGATACCCGCAACTGGCTGGAAGGTGACTGGAAGGCTACTAACCCCAGGCGTGACTTTAAATTTTCAAAAGTAGGAGGAGGAGGAAGAGGAGGAGGAGAAGGAGGAAGAAACACAGGAGCGGCAGATAACAGAAAACGTAATGAGATTAAAGGATTTAGTATTCTACAGGTCTCTACTTCTGGCGTAGGAGTACGAGAAAAAAGTGAGACGGCTGGAGGAGGAGGAGGAGGAGGGAGGTTATAATGTTGCTGAGGAAAGGGAATCTGTGAAACTTCAAAAGCAAATTCTCAACCTCTGACGAGACAGCGGAAGTACCTCGTCCCCTCTCCTGTCCCTGAGCGAGCCCCTCAAAGACTTCGCCTGTAATCATCTCTCCTCCATCCCTATCCCCATCTCCTCCTCCTCCTCCTAATCTCCACTACAGATATTTATTTATTTTTTTCCATATTCAAATTACAGCTTAGTCATTCTCCATTACGAAATATAAGTATGGTTATTTTTTTTTTGTTGGGGGGGGGAATGGTGGTGGTGGTGGTGGTTGTGTATGCGAGTGTGTGTCTAGGAGAGGAAGGAGAGAACATACTTTTATTGCAGTTGTTGTGGCCTGAAGGATAAACAAAAAGTCATGAAATACGACAAAATATCGAATTCAAAAGGACTCTTCACAAAATGGGAAGGGAAAAATAATCCATTGCAGTATAAAGAATGAAAGTAAAGGATTAATTACCCAAGTCATAGACAAAAACGAGAAAAAATAAAAAGCGTGGGAGAGAGAGAGAGAGAGAGAGAGAGAGAGAGAGAGAGAGAGAGAGAGAGAGAGAGAGAGAGAGAGAGAGAGAGAGAGAGAGAGAGATATTCAGTAAGTCGACTTCCAGGTTTTTGCTCCTGTCGACTTTGACAGGGGATAGATCGACTAGAACATGGCCGCTCCTCACAACTTGGGCCGCGCGACACAGCCTCCATCACGGCCCGACTGACAAGGCTCCTCGGATTTGAATCTATAACTACTGCGTCTCTCTCTCTTTCTCTCTCTCTCTCTCTAGGAACTGAAATTAATTGACTGTTTGAAGTGATGCCAGATTTAGTGTTTAATTACTCACAATGGCAATGAATGAGCCTGCTACTCATGGCACTGTTGTCGCTCACGCCAGTTTCAGTTGTACTCAAGGTAATAAGTTTTATCTACGTAAGCTCCATGAAAGAGAGTAACACTTTAAACGCACTCAGGAAGTCCCTCGCTCTGGGTCTCTCAGTGAGCTGCAGCATGTCTTGCGAGAAGCCTTGGCAAACATTTCTCTTCCCGGCAGCTTGACTCGATGCCCTCCAGTTATGTACGTACGTGGCCCGGGATTTTCCTTTTAATTCTGCTGAGAAGTATACACCGCTTCGCCCGCCTTCCTTCTCGCCTTCCACTCTCCCGCTAACCCTCACACTCCCCTCACTCCTCCGCTATCGCCCCCCGGCTACTGATCCTTCCCCCTCTCCTCTACTCGTTTCACCTGAGGCAAACAAATTTAACGAGAAAAATCTTCGCTTTCACACATTTTTGTGACAGAAATGATCCTTGGTTCCCCTTTTAGGAGGAATGATCTTATATACCCAGGAAGAAAATAACTGAAATCCCCTTCGCCGTTATTTCAGCTTGACACCCTCGCAGAGTAAATACGCAAAACAAGGGCTGAACGCTCCTACGTTTTTATAAGACTTCCAGGCAACGATCTCGTGATACACGACTGAAGCGTGAGTAATTTTAGGTGCAGGAGGGACGGCTCCGCTCGGGCTAAGCTGCTGACAACACACCACACACTCCCTGCCTCCCCGATGGCAGGGGAGCTGGCAGTGTTTGCTCCGGGGATTGAGGGGCTGAGTGAAGGCTACGAAAGATCGGGAGGAGCAGCATAACGAGAAGTGTGTGTCAGGTTGAGTCTGCAACGAAGTGATATTATCTCTGAAGTGCCTCCGCGTGAGACATTTACGAGTATGAAGCAGCACCTGAGTGGTCTTTTACATACTGAGTCCTTGGCTTATTTGTCACCACATTATGCAAACACACACGAGAAAGTAAAATGAAGAGACATGCACATTTGTATGAATCAATTATGCAAATGTGTATTTATGTATGTATGTGTGTGTGTATGTATGTATGTATGTATGTGCAAACTACTTACGTACAAAGACAAGACAGAATAACAAGCTGGTTCACGAGCTGACGCACCAAGTATTATTCGAAGTCTGTAATCTCAACTGAATGGACTGAAGTTCAGAATCCTGAGTTTCATCACGACACACGTGACACGAGTATTCGTACAGCCCGGCCAGCCCCGCCCCGCCCCGCCCCGCCTTGGTGGAGGCAGAGGCTCTCGCACATTAGCGCGGATCGCACCTCATGCCTCGCCTATAGATCAAGTCGGACCCAGGCACCCAATCCTGACCTGACCCAACATCCTGCCGAACATGCAGCCCACACCCCAAGCCTTCAACTCATCGCTCGCCATTCATCCCTTCCTATTCCTCTTTCCTTCACTGTGCACGACCCATTAGGCATGTCACGAGCTCTCTATCTTGCTATCTCCTTTCATAATAAAAAAAAGTATCCCCGGAATATATCCAGACCCTCTCAAATACTCCCTCTGCCTTAAGAGCTTCCCATAGAGGATGAGGGAAAGTAGGGTGAGAGGTAGTGAAGAGGAGGAAGGAGGCAATGGATGAGGAGAAAAGAGCGTTGGAGGGAGAAAACACACAAGGAAGAAAGCATACTGGAGAGTACAGGAGAGGAAAAGTGGTGCAAGTTGAGTGGTTGCCAAGAGGAAAGTGCGACTTGCTCGGCGGTGATTCTCTGCCACATTTCACAAAATAAAACTCTCCTTTATGAAAGTACAAAGCATTTCTCTCTCTCTCTCTCTCTCTCTCTCTCTCTCTCTCTCTCTCTCTCTCTCTCTCTCTCTCTCTCTCTCTCTCTCTCTCTCTCTCTCTCTCTCTCTCTCTCTCTCTCTCTCTCTCTCTCTCTCTCTCTCTCTCTCTCTCTCTCTCTCTCTCTCTCTCTCTCTCTCTCTGTAGCCATAGCAGTGAGTGCCTCCGTCCTTTATATGCATCTTCCAACGCTTCAAGACAAAAAGAGGCACAATGTGAGGAGGCCGAGTAAGTGAAGGGATGAGAGGGGAGTCTGGGACAAGGCGTCGAGGTGAGGGCCGTGCCTTCTGACAGTTAAGACAAACGAGAGGCGTCGAAAAAGTGACACAGAAGGAAAGATGGTGATGGAAGGGAGGAGGAATCATATGGAAAAGAGAAGCAGATTACAAACAGGAAATAAATTCAAGAATCAGGGTAATAATTGAGGTTTTGGACGTGGGAAGTAGTTAAAGTGCTGGTAAATGATGGTTATCTGTCGGTATTTCGGAAGGAATGCAGGGTTTTCAAGGGGAAGGGTTGGTGAAGAGAATAGCGCTGCTGAGCCTGAGAGGGAAGCCATGTAAAGAAAGGCAACGTTTTACTTTCCCCAAGTAGGAAGTGATCGTCTTTTTATTTCCTGTAGTTCATCATTCCTCTTTACATAAAATCCTTCCGCAGAAAACTCTCTCTTTTTCACTCACAATAAACCACACGAACCTCCATCTTCCCCTCGCGTGCCCCACCGACACACGGTGGGTTTTGCGGAAAAGTTGTCCCATGGAAGGAAGAGAACCGTGAAATTGGTTATCGCTCCTGTTCCGGTGGTGTCCCAAGCCGCTGCCTGCTCGCCACCAGACCTCAGCAGTCCAGCCATTGAGGAACACTCATGCGCTGGTATTTATCGACGTCATTTCAGTGACGCAATAAAGACGGCGGGACTGAATCTAAAACAGACCATTTACTGTCTTCCACCGAGTCTGAGGAAATGTTGGAAGTTTAGAGCAGATAAATGAACAGATGCGTCTATTTTGAGAATTGAGACGATGGAGCACAGGAAGGGAGGCAAGAGGGAGTTGAATTCCAGCCGCCAGGGAAAAAGGGAGTATCAGAGAAAGGGAGAGAAAATGGATGGCATTCCTTACCTAAGTCCTGAAACATCTCCTTCTCCTCCTCCTCCTTAACCTTCCTTTCCTTCCGTTCTTCTTCCATCCATTTCTTTTATTTTTTCACATTTTCCTCCTCATCTTCCTCCTTTACATCATCGTTCTCCGCCTCCACCTCCTCCTCTTCGTTGCTTCCTCTCTCCCTCCTTGCTCAAGTATGCCTCTCGGGTCTACATCTTTTCCCTGATGTGTACTTAGAACAGTTCAAGGAGGAAAAATTGTGGCGCCTCCTCGTAAGGTGCAACGCGACGGGGTAAGATGGCAAAGCGAAGGTAACTGTGACGGCGGGGAGAAACATGTGAGGTATGAGTCAAGTGACCTTATTTGTCGAAGCAAGGGAAGGGTGGAGGCGGTGGTGGTGAAAGTATGTGTGGTGTGCGTGTCACGAAGGGTCTGAGTACTGGGAAGAGAGAAGGCAATGCCCCATCACGTGATTGGGAACGCAAGGCGAGTACAAAAGACGAACTAAAACCCAACGCATTCCCATGAAAAGACAGAAAAAAAGTAAAATATATTCATGAAAATTCCCGGACCACCTAAATTCGTTTCAAACTTCGCGAATAAACGGTTATTTACAAACACACGAGCAGGGGACCAAAGAGTATTTATATATATATATATATATATATATATATATATATATATATATATATATATATATATATATATATATATATATATATATATATTTCTTACTTAGTGCTTTCGGCGATTCGAGGCAGTTTTTCACTTCCTGCTGCAGTGAGGGAGGGAGACCAGGATCCTTTGTTGCGGATGATATCGATGAGTGACCAGAAAAAAAAAAAGTAAGGCAGGTTTTCTTTTTTCATAGCAACGAATATGTAATCCGCAAAAAGGTGAAGAAAGTAAAGAAAAGCATAAAGAGGAACCACACAGAATACAAAACTACAAATCGTATTGAACGTGGGCGACGGAGAGAAGGTTGTCGTGAGTGCGTTATTGCTTTCATGTGTTGTGTGGACAGCGGCTGAGGCAGGACAGCGGTGGACTGGCTGTGGGCGAGGAACAAATATTGTATATACACTTTGGGTGGTATTGCTCCAAGTGAACATGGCGAGGGCAAAGCTGGAGGAGGAGGAGGAGGAGGAGGAGGAGGAGGAGGAGGAGGAGGAGGAGGAGGAGGAGGAGGAGGAGGAAGGGAAACATGAAGAAGAGATAGTAAAAGAGTAAAGCGTTGTGTTCCATGGCTCTTTGTAGGATTTTCTTCCTCCGCTCTTCCCTTTTCTCTCTCTTTGTTTGCCTACACAATTTAATTACGCGTGCACACACACACACACACACACACACACACACACACACACACACACACACACACACACACACACACACAAAGCTCCCTTCCGAGCAAATGTTTCCTTAAGCGCGAAATCAAGTAAAAATCCAAACAATAGAAAAAAAAAAAAAAAAAAAAAAAGAAATTGACTGGAGCAAAAACTACGAGGCATTGTTACCGCACTTCACACAGCCAGGAAGGATCGCACCCCACTGAAAAGAGACACAGAGCCGTGGCCTGACTGTGGCCCATGTCTTTCAGCCCCGCGCGAGCAATGGCATCAAAAGGGCCAGCCACAAGAAGGACTCTCACACACAAGAGCTCCATCTCATCCCTTCAAAGACGAATGTAATGGACAACCACCACCAACTCTCCATTAGTTCCTCGTCAGGCCAGTAATTCAGATAATCGCATTTGCAGGTAAAGAAGGAAAAAAATGGTCTTTGTAAACATTCGTGCTATTCTCTTTCTTTATTTGTCCTCGGATTACTTGCTTTTTCCTGTTCAGTAATTCGTATGATCATATCCACAGGTAAAATACAAGTATCGTTGTAAAAAGTCTGTTTTTTTTTCTTTTTTTTTCAGCTTCATGAAAGAGTAAGCGCTTGTAACACATGTAACAGTTGACAATATTTCTCCTTGATGTGAATAATATATTTGAAAAAAAGCCACGTGTTGAAAATTGCCATAAAAAGCAACAATCCAGGCAGCTTTGTCTCTATTCGGCCTTTCAAAATCCGGTAAAAAGTAAGGAACAGAAAAAAAGGAAGATAAAAGAGGAAACGCGCGCACGCAGACACGCACACGAGCACGCACCACACACACATTTGAGGTACGAAGCTTCATAATCTTTCCATCCTTTCCCATCCGAGCTCCCTTGAGTTAATATTTGTCTCGTTTCTTTCTGAATGGACACACAGAAGGAGATAATGATATCAGCCACAGATCCCTCCGTGAGTAACCCCAATACGCACATCACACACAATCTTAATGGTTATGCGGAAGAAAGAAAAAGGAAGGAATGAAATGACACGAAGACAAATATGCGGAGATAAGACAGACAGCCAAGATAAGACAAACATGCATGCCCACACTCACTCACAAAGTCTACTGTTACACACATTGCTGCGTACCATTACGACCATTACGCCCTTCCCCATCTGACCACCCTCACTTGTCCACTCTCGCCCACACCATGGCCAGCCCTCGCCACCTCCGCGCTTACTCCATTAATGCACATTTCTACACATTCTCTTCCAGCACAAGCCAGCCAGGCCACTCTGCTTCTGCTAATACGGTTTTCATAGTGACCTACTCTGGGTTATCTCCCTCTCTTTATAGCTCCCATGCCGGGTTTTCGTCCCAAGCCCTGCCTTCCTAGTGGAAGTGCCTAGTGGTTATCTAGTAGCCAAACCAGTACCATGTGGTTGACAACGGCTCGCTCCTCCTTTCCAATGTAAATATTTGCGGTTCCTTAGAAGCTAATGACCAGCAGTGAGCCTCCGGGAATAATTGACATAGAAGAGGAAGCTTATGGGTGCAGGAGATGAGGGAAAGGAGCAGTGACAGGAGATAGAGTGGTGTGGAAAATACCGGACTACAGGTACACGAGAGCGTCAGGCGAGAAATGACGAGGAAATAAGAGTAAAATTAACTTTCCGAATAATGATGGCGCAAGAGAGTAAATGTCAAATAAAAAGAAAAAAAAAAGTAAAAGTTTGCAGTAAAGAGATTCCCTTAGAAGGCGAAGTATAACTGGCCTGTTAGGGAGTGGCGAGTAGAAAACACCTGAATACCACACAAAGAGCATTAATCTGAGGTAAAAATATGCGAGGGAGGGAAATCCGAGGCCAACGAAAGGTTATGGTGGCGCTGCACAGAAGGCCGCCAGAGTGCAGGGGAAAGGACGCAGCGAGAGGAAATGAGAGCGACCGTGGTGGTGAAGATTTATAGGCGGCGTGTATGGTGCCTCGAAAATCATTCTTTAACTTGTACAACCCCGGGGCGTTTATTAAGGCAGCTGATGGAGGTCAAATGGTTGATGCCCTGAGGAATGAGGAGGAGGAAAACGACGGAGGTGAATAAAAGAGGAAAGGACGATGATTAAATGTATGACGAGGGCAATGGATGGGATGTATGATGACTGGGAGGGAAGAGACCACGACGAAGAAGAAGAAAGAAGAATAAGAAAAACAAGGACAAGAAATGGTGGTGATGATGACAACGAAGACGATGGGAGCAAAATGAAATTGGTAAAATCTGCGTGCGCATTCACACACACACACACACACACACACACACACACACACACACACACACACACATACACAGAAAAAAAGAGACAAAAGAACCAGAAAGTTGAAGTTGGAAGTTATAAATGAGTATAGAAAAGAAGAAGCAAAAAAAATGCGTGAGTTAATCAAGAGAAGGAAAGAAGGACCAAGTCATGAAGAAATAATATAATGGGAAAAAGAGAGCAGGAGATAACAAGAAAGGAAAGAGTGGAGAGGAGGAAAAATACAGAGGACGTGGCGAGGTGAAGAAGCGAGGCGGGGATGGAGGGGAGAGGTTAAAGAAGAACTCCCAAGGTGCCGCGGTGGATGAAGACGGACCATCCACGAACTTTACCCCCAATGAAGAGAGGGAATGGAGAGCTAGAAAAGTGAGTCCTCCCTTTTTAGCACCAGTGATGGCCGTCATGATCCGCCTTGATGCATCCTCCTCCCTTCACCGCCTTTCCCTCGCCCTCCTTCCCTCCCTTCATCCCCGCAATGCATCACAAGCAATGGGGAAAGCAAGAAGAAAAAAAAAACATCTGATTAGTAGGGATAAAAATATTCGCTGCTTTATTAATGGCAACACTCTGCTACACTTACAACTGAACAAGAGCTTTTTTCTGAATCCCTCAACCGCCCACCGAGGGACTGAAGCAGCACACTACATTACGATATTAACCTCACCTCATGCAGTGGATCTCATTAGGAGCCACACACGCCTTCATTAAGCTCGCAAACTACACGCAACAATGTGGGTAATAAGAGCTGGCAGGATTATCCACAACCAGCCGACCACACGTTCATACACGCACCTTCCACGCCACTCATTTATCGCAACACGTCCTCTTCTCCACTCACACGCTCACCCCAACACGTACAAGTCCCGCTGTATCCCTCATCACCTCGCCAATACGCCCTCATCCTCTAAAATCCTGTCATCCCTCTCTTTCCCCTACACATAGCCCTTCAATCCTCTCCACACTCACCTACACTCACTCCCTCACCTGCCCCTCGGACCTTGAAGCGCTTCACTCGCTCGCATCAGTCACTCAGCTTTTCACTTCGTGCTTTTCGTTTTTAATACTTTTTTTTTAGCCTCGTGTTTTTTTCTTTGTCTTTCCTTTCTCCTCGTGTGCTCTTCCCTCTCTCTCTCTACTTCCTCTTTCGTTTTCCTCTATTCCTCATCCTTCTGTTTCTTGCTGGTCGGAATATTGAATCGTTGCAAATTTATTTTCTTCGGGCACAGGGTTTCAAGGACTCACTCTCATGGACGATGCCTTAGGGGATATTTCGTGTTTTATTTTGATACACACTCCACTCTTGATGTTCCTCCGCTTCTCTCTCTCTCTCTCTCTCTCTCTCTCTCTCTCTCTCTCTCTCTCTAAGAGGATCGTCGCTTCTAATATTACTCCAGGGTTTTGTGAGGTTCTTCCCACCCGTTGTCTTACACGAAGTCATCCACCTAATCACTCCTCTTTCTATTCTGCGTTTCCCTTATTGTGTATTGATGCGTCACGTGCTGCAGACGGTTGCCCTGAATGAGATCTCTGTGTCATCCTGCAACATTTATTAGTGCGGGACTTTCCCTCTCCTGCCCACCCTCTGCTGAGTCCTCAGGAAAACATTGGGGTTGCCGTTTCTTCATCCAGCGACTAGTAATCTTGGCAAAGTAAAGACAACACTGAGACCTTCCCTGTGTGCACCACCAGGAGGGACGGACGACCACCGCGGCGTCAGGTCCACGAAACGGGAAAAGAGAAAAATACGATGAGAAACCGAAGTAATCAAGTAATAGATGGTATACTGTAGAGAGAGAGAGAGAGAGAGAGAGAGAGAGAGAGAGAGAGAGAGAGAGAGAGAGAGAGAGAGAGAGAGAGAGAGAGAGAGAGAGAGAGAGAGAGAGAGAGAGAGAGAGAGAGAATTCAACACACTGACCTAGATCTACATAGCAAATGCATTACCTAACTATCATAAACACGCACACACGCACGCACGCACACACACACACACACACACACACACACACACACACACACACACACACACACACACACACACACACACACACACACAAAGACAAACATCAAAAGCACACAAAACACATCATGATACCACGGGCGAACGATAAACCAGACAGAAAATATTGCATCTCTCGATCAACGAAGGAGGAGTAGGAGGAGGAGGAGGAGGAGGAGGAGGAGGAGAAGGAGGAGGAGGAGGAGGAGGAAGAGGAGGAGGAGGAGGAGGAGGAGATGATGATAGCATATGAATGGGCGGCTGGGCAACATCATGGGGTCTGTGTCGTGTCTTATTTATTTATCTGTTTCTCACTGATGCCAGGCGCGTCCCCTCCTCCCTTTCCCTCTAACCCTGCAGCGAGGATCCTATTCCGGCGCCCTGCAAAATCCCTTGGTAATACTTCTGCCACCTCCCTATCCATCATGGCTCTCCTCCTCCTAGTGCTCGTTCCTTTCTTATGCCTTATTTAGTCCATTTTTCTCTTTCGCTGTTCTAGTTTGCGGAACGAAACGGTATGTTAAACTAGTGCTGATTCTTTTTAAACCTTTCCTTCTCCATTTTATCTGTTCACGAAGCAAAAGCACAAAAGTCCCTCACACTCACACCTCCATAAACCCATCACCACATCCACGCATATAAACAAGCAGTAGTTCAACACGCCTAACAATGTAGGACAGCTATTTGAACTTTAGATTCCGAGCCACGTCCCATGAGAAGCCTGAGCGAGAGACCATTAGAGGGGAAAGGGAAACCGAGGGGAAGGGAGAGTAGCAGCAGAGTATAAAGGTGTACAAGATGGATGGCAGAGATACAAGAGGGATGGAAGCCTGTGCAAGATCAAAAGATTACGACAGATGAAGGAGTACGAAGGAAGATTGGAAGAAAATGCTGCGAGGGGGATGATGGGAGATGGAAAGAACAATGGCACAGCTGCAGAATTCAGGGGTAAAAAAGCAGCTTATGAAGGTGATTAATTAAGGAAATGATACCAAGATACAATTAAATGATGAAGCGAGATGACAAGAGACAAAAGTGAAACAGAATCGTTAATTAAGGTTAAAAAAAGGACGTTCGCATTAAGGATATTTTGTCTATCCATCTCCACGGTTACATATCTATCTCGAATGCGAATCCAAAAGTCATAGCACAGAATCCCAGAGCCATGAAATGTTTAACGGATAGTGTAAGACCAAAATGGACTGAATCATGCAACTCAAACTAGGCGTATGTAGGAAAAGTTGAATTTCAGACGATAGCAGAGGCTCAAACACAGCGACACGGGGCAGATCACGGCACTACGCTGTTCAAGAGTAAAGAAGTGCTCAGGAGAGACGTGTTGTCACTAGAAGCGGCGGAAATTGTACGAGCGAGAGAGAGAGAGAGAGAGAGAGAGAGAGAGAGAGAGAGAGAGAGAGAGAGAGAGAGAGAGAGAGAGAGAGAGAGAGTGACTGGTGTACGTTATTCTAAGTTCTCTTTCGTGTCCATCTGTCATGTTACTCGAGTTTCCGAAGCCTGAACAAACTTTAGATTGAGTCTGATAGAATGTGTGTGTGTGTGTGTGTGTGTGTGTGTGTGTGTGTGTGTGTGTGTGTGTGTGTGTGTGTGTGTGTGTGTGTGTGTGTGTGTGTGTGTGTGTGTGTGTGTGTTCCATATAGGAGGAAGGGTTACACAAGATCCATCGTTCATTTAACATTCTCTTTGGCTTAAATATGATTAAACCAAGACGTGGCGACCAAGAGAGGCAGGAGAGGAAAAATACACTCCTCTCTCTCTCTCTCTCTCTCTCTCTCTCTCTCTCTCTCTCTCTCTCTCTCTCTCTCTCTCTGCAAGTTTTTCCTCTTCTCCTCATCGAGCCGCCGTTTCGTCACTTCTAATCCTCCGTCACCTGCTGGCTATTAGGGGCCTAAAATTGAGGCGGGAACCAAAGCACCTCCCTCCACTTCTTGCTCTTTCGGTGTGAGCAAATAACCACACTGGCTACGATGAAATAAAGAATAAGAAACGGATCACTGGAATTTTGAATGTACCAGGGGTATTTCTGCCAATGAAGAAAAACAAAACAAAAAAAATATATATAGAAAAGTTTGATTTCTGTTCAATAAAAGCAGTGAATAAATAGTGTTATTAATTCTGGGAACGGGTTAGCTACTGCAGAGAAAGCCATTAAGGGGTATTACGGCAATTACATTAATGGTTCGGCGGGGTTGCGTGAGGGGAAGGCATGAAAGAAAATAAAAAGTAAAGGAGCACTGGTGTTTAATTTCACAGGTTTTGAAACTTAGAAGATTGCTAGTCCAGTGAATGGCGCGTAATGAGAGCTTGTTATTCGCGCCCCTATGATGGCGGGAGGGCCTCTTCATCCACCCCCCTCATCAAGGCTCACGTCATTATCTTCCCCTGAGGCAACTTTCACCCCAATTTCGGGATCTGAATGCGCTTTTTTGGTACTCCTCTCGTTTCGCTCGCACTCCTTGCCACGGATCATTTCTGCAACCACCTGAGCAGCACACACACACACACACACACACACACACACACACACACACACACAGTGGGCGTCGGATATATATACATATCAGGAAATGTTTGAATTTTTTTTCCAGGCGGTGTGTGTGTGTGTGTGTGTGTGTGTGTGTGTGTGTGTGTGTGTGTGTGTGTGTGTGTGTGTGTGTGTGTGTGTGTGTGTGTGTGTGTGTGTGTGTGTGTGTATCCAACCCTTCGTCACTGTCCGTTTTAATGGCATTTAACAAAATAATGTCATTTACTACATCGCGCCTATCTACGTAACAGCAAATTATCACACCAATCAATAGACGTAATTCAGTTAAAAGAATATAAAGCAAGACCTAAGGAAAACTGACTCTGGTTCCCACGTCACTGCCATAATTATCGCTGACTTTCTGGCAACAACTTAAACGGCCAAAGGAATAATATTGTGGTGGTGTAGGCGGACGTGTTATCAATGTGGAGGATGGAAGTGCGTGGAGGGCGCGATGGGGCGGTGGAGGAGGCAGAGGTGGTGAAAAGGTGAAAGGCTGAAGCTGGTGAGAGTGGCGGTAAAAAGATGGAATGTTGGCTGGTGGTGATGGTAGTGGCTTTGGTGGTGGTTGAGTGATGGTGCTCAGTGGAGTGGAATGGGTGGATGTAGATTAATGTACTAGTGGTAATGGAGATAATACTGTTGGCTGTGGTGTTAGTACTAAAAGTGAACGAGTGGAGAGGATGAATGTGGTAGGATTTGTGGAAATAGTGGTGATAGGTCAGAAGAGGATATAATTATTGTAATAGTTGTAGTTGTAATTGTAGTTAGAGGAGGAGGAGGAGGAGGAGGAGGAGGAGGAGGAGGAGGAGGAGGAGGAGGAGGAGGAGGAGTAGGAGGAGGAGGAGGAGGAGGAGGAGGAGGAGGAGGAGGAGGAGGAGATGGAGATGGAGATGGAGATGGAGAAGAAGAAGAAGAAGAAGAAGAAGAAGAAGAAGAAGAAGAAGAAGAAGAAGAAGAAGAAGAAGAAGAAGAAGAAGAAGAAGAAGAAGAAGAAGAAGAAGAAGAAGAAGAAGAAGAAGAAGAAGAAGAAGAAGAAGAAGAAGAAGAAGAAGAAGAAGAAGAAGAAGAAGAAGAAGAAGAAGAAGAAGAAGAAGAAGAAGAAGAAGAAGAAGGAAGGAAAATTTGTCGGTTATCTATTCCTAACACACACACACACACACACACACACACACACACACACACACACACACACACACACACACACACACACACACACACACTCAACGCGATTAACACCGACGAGAGTGGTGCTGAAGTTGTAAATAAACATCATCTCGTGACAAATAGGCTTGCAATTAGCGAAAGGAGGGACTGGAGGGACTCGAATTGGGGTCACTGACTTACTGCTTCTCTTCACCGAGTTGCTGATGCATGTGGTGGTTGTGGTGGTTGTGGAAGGTGGCGTGTGGAAGATTAGACAAGTAAGTTGGGATGTGGATAATTAAGGTAAGGAGAGATAAATGAAGACTGGAAGGAGGAAGGATGAAAAAGGAGGCGGTTATCCTATCGTGAAAGACACTGATTTGAGAGGTAATCTAAATCGCCGTGATTGGAAGGAAAGGAAAGAGGATGGAAGAGGGGAAAGACTGCACAATGAGAGACGAGAGACGAGAGAGAGAGAGAGAGAGAGAGAGAGAGAGAGAGAGAGAGAGAGAGAGAGAGAGAGAGAGAGAGAGAGAGAGAGAGAGAGAGAGAGAGAGAAAATGAAAGATTGTTGACAAGGAAAACAACATGAGATGATTAAAATCCACGCCGGAGTTTTAGAAGGATAAGTAGGTTTCTCTCTCTCTCTCTCTCTCTCTCTCTCTCTCTCTCTCTCTCTCTCTCTCTCTCTCTCATACTCCTCCCCTCCCCCCACACACACAGAAAAAGCTTCCACATGTTATTCCTCTGATGACCTCGTCTGCCTCACGCTCATCTCGCCTCCACCCAGCGCTGCACGCCGGCTTTCGTGGCCCCAAGGGAGGAACTTCTGAGGCGCTACTGGAGGACTGGAGATAGGCACGTAAAGATAGGGTTTTATTTTTTCTCCATCTTCCCACGCTATCTGAACTCTAGAATTGTTACTGATCCTGAATAGTTTTGTCTCTGAGAATAACAGTTTTGAAATTTAGTAATATATCTTTTTTTTCTGTTTCCTAGTTTTGTAGTATGTGTGGTTTATTGGATGCAGTGTTATGGCGTATGTCTTCCCTTTTTCCGCGACACTATATTAGTTATTGGTGTTTTCACTGCCGGATTAATAGTTGAAAAGGATTAACATTATTCTATGCACAAGATTACCCGTTTTCTATCTGACTTTTTGTTCAGGTATTTTCATCTACATTTTTTTTTCCTTGCAATAAACAAAGTATGTGTGTGTGTGTGTGTGTGTGTGTGTGTGTGTGTGTGTGTGTGTGTGTGTGTGTGTGTGTGTGTGTGTGTGTGTGTGTGTGTGTGTGTGTGTGTGTGTTTGATCGTGAGTGTCTATCTGCAGATACACGGAGAAAGAGAAAAAAAAAATTTTCCTGTTTACTGACAATAGAAACCTCTATTTCTACTGTGGACATAGAACTAACCCCGTCAAACCCACATCCCGTCACCAGATCTACCCATACACAAGCACTTAGCTCGCCCATCCTGCCTGTCCACGCACAGCACGATCTATGACCTCTGTTAATATCTTATTGTTGTTTTACTTAATACTACCAGTAATGTAATATTTCTTGTCTCGGCCTTTCCCCTTTTTCTTACGCCTCCTCCTCTGCCGCTCCCACTGCGCCTTCTTCCTCCTCCTCTTCCGTTCCCAGTCTTCCAGCTCCACTTCCTCCAGCACCACCACTAACCCCATGCCCTCTCAAGAGAATTATGTTCCCGTTTCTCAAGTTTTCCCTTGGGTCGGGCCCAGGCTAAGAAACAGCTCGCGTCGACGTCATGGGAGGAGCGGGGATGTGGGGGCGGAAAGGGGGGTTAACTGTGGCTAATCCTGTTAATGGTGATTATCAGGTGACGGCTGTGGTGGCGGCAGTGTTGGTGTTAGTAGCGTTATTAGTGATGTGTGAATGATGGTAACTCGCTAACGGCCGAGTGTCAGTACCCTTTTGTCAGTACTGAGAACGAATGATGTAGCCTGATTATTGTACAAGCGATATTGACTGTTCCTACAACATAACAAGAGTTTTATCACAACTACCTCCACCTCGACCTTACTTCTTTAATACAACCTCGTCAGTATAATCTAGCGCCTCCGATTCCGACACTTGCCGTGGACTGGCTTACCGGACAAGCGGCAGCCCTTTTTCAGCTGGCACCCATCAAGGCAATCAGATCAGTATGGGATGTATGGGCAGTGCTCCTTGAAATCAAGCTTAACATGGCACCAGCAACCGGGTAGGGAGACTACGTCAGTCCTTCCTTTTGATAGATCGAACGCTACACCCAGAGGGCTGTCGTGAAGAAAACATGAAAGCATAGCAATGTACTTCCTCGTCAGTCATCACCTGTATTGATCATGAGGGGGCATACAGCCAGCCCCGCCTTCTGCAGGTGCTCGCGCCAGCCGGTGAGTGGGCAGCGGCAGCAACGCCCACGGTTATGGTGACGTGCAAGGCTGCCTGGTGTTATGAGTAAGGGAAGTAGTTTTCAGCTTTACTAGGCTGCTAAAGGTACTGACGGTGGAGGCCGTAACACAGGCTCCATGTGAAAGAGAGCAGTTAATGTTAGTTAGTTTAATGATGTCAAGTTGCAGGGGAGAGCAGCAGGCTACCCAGGTAGTTAATTAAGTCGCGTCAAGCTGAGCAAAGTTGGGTGGATGTGCTGTGGAAGTAATGGCGAAAACAAACATACAAATTGGGAGGGGGAGGCAGTAAAATGTTCGATGTCATGGCCGGAGTGGAAAATGGAAACAAGTGTTTTGGGCGATGTTGCTTGCTGGCCGCCGGGCTGAGGCAGCAGGTGGTGGTGGTGGTGGTGGTGGTGGTTTGGTAGTGGTGGCG
>NC_087157.1:1530000-1532500 GCF_035594125.1 Scylla paramamosain | reverse complement strand
TTGGCTGGGTAGGTGGAGGCAGTAGAGGGTGTAAAAACTTCTCTTATACAAGTAGGGGGAGATATTTCAGTGTAAATATATGTATGCTGTAGAAGTTAGAAAGGGGCTCCGGGGCAGCAAGGGCCACCTGCACACAGAGGGGAGGGGATAGCTGTGGAGGACGGGAGGTAGTGGGCGAGTCTGAGACGTGTCTGGGACGCCAGGAAGTCAGGCGGCCAGACAGGACGCGACAGCCACATGGACACCCTTACACCGCAATCACCTTGCTCCCCGTGCTACTCCAATGCTACCATAGTTACTTTTTTTCCTGTATCTTGTTTTCTGTTTGGCGTTCTAGCGTCGCTTGTCCATTTCCTTATTTGTTCTTGTCAGCACCGTCCTCTTTTGATAATCAGTTTCTTATCCAATTCGTTTCACCAGTTGTGTTCTTTACTTTCTTATCCTCCTCTTAACTCAGATCCTCCCTCTCAGAAGGCGCAGCAAGAGTCACACATTACTGGTTCGCAAGGGAGTGGCGTGGAGAGAAGGCCATCATCCCTCGCCTACGCGTGCGGCTCTCCCTCCAACTGGCAGAGTCTGGCCACAGCCTTCAGGTTCGAGAGTTTTCATATAAGATTCCAGGAGCAAACACCTCCTCATGAAAGTTACGAGAGTTTCTCACTTATGGACCGATTTCTAGTACTATTATCTTCTCACATTTAATGTTTCTTTTACACTCATGCGGTCCTTCACTTCAAAGCTTACGTGATATGAATATCAGCAGTGTTTTTTTTTACGTGTCAAAGATTTACACCTTAAACAGTATCCAGGAACTATAATTCCAAGGAAGCCTCTTCAGCAGGCCTCACCATCCACTCACACGCTCGAGAGACGAGATCTTCAAGTGTTGGCTGTCACTTTTTTCACGATTCCTCTTTACATGTTTAAAGACATCACTTTATTCTTCGGCAGCAGCAGCAGTAACAGCAGCAGCAGCAGCAGCAGCAGCAGCAACAGCAAGCAGTGGCCACGCCCACAAGCACGTCAACTTGCTACTCACGCAAACTGTAATTTACTTAATGAAAACAGTAAAACATTTTGACATTAATTTCTATCGAGCAAACCAACTGGTGATGGAGTCACATGTCACTTTGCTATTATTCTATTTCTTTATAAGTACATTTTTCTTTTTCTTTTTTACGAAGACACGTGCAACAATATTGTAAGTTTTTTTTTATTCTTTAAGTCATCTTCTTGATGTACACAAGTCACTTGTTCATATGAACTGCGATTATGTCTTCCTGCAAAATCTTGAGGGATGATGTGCGGGACAGGCTGCAGCAGGGCCAGACGATGAGGGCTGCGGCGCCTCTCTGCTCCTCAGTGTTGGTTTTTTTCTGACAACTCCACGAATATTGCAAACTTTTCTGGCAGTACAGACCTGTTTTATGGGTTAGTCAGTGTTCTGCGGTAAAGCATGACCTCCGTGCGGCGGTCAGCAGGCAGACTGGTAACAAAATATCTCAAATCACTTCCAGTCTTGAAGCACGGTCTTCAGAAGGCAGCACTGCTCGCAAGCACGGGTCTGGTACGATATTCACGGTTTAAAAGTTTAACAGTGATAACAACGCTAATGAAATCGTGAGGAATCTCCACCTTGAAGTAGGAAATCACCATAGATAATCCTTGAGTATTTATCAGCTTGAGTTGCAGAGGGTGTGGGATGTGACTGTTTAGGTGTGTGGATGTGTCGGCGTGAGCAAGAGATGGTGGCTGTATGTATAACGGCTCTCGGTGATCACAGTGGATGTCAAGGCACTAAGAAAAGGACACTTCATTCACAGCGCACAAGAGGCCAAACTCAGCTTCCATCCAAGAATTCCAGTCACCATAACGTTGGAGTCACTACAACGTGTCTCCAGATGTCACCAGCTGCTACTGCGGCGCTAGACTGCTGAGGCTCTTATATACATGTGCACCTAACATTCATCTCTTGAAATAAGAACATGACAAGTAACTCCATGGTACACAGTAACTTAAACGTTTGCAGGCGTGAGTTCCCAGGTCCTGGTAAAGGCCTCACTGCTTACACGGGCGCTAAGGCTTCTAAACTTCAGTCATAGTTCTCTTCATCTTCCTTTTTCAAACCATCCGCCTCAGCACTGAGCAACGCCTGTCTATTGGTCCCTTACGAACTACATCTCCCAGGCGGTCTTCATTTGTCCCCGTCTAAAAAAAAAAATAGTAATGAGGAATAACTGGTGCGAGTGGGAGACGTCACGCGTCTTGATGATAAACGTGATCCAGACTGGCAAGCAGACGCTGGAATAAAGTGACGAGACTGCTGTCCATAACAGTGGTGACGTGACAAGTCTTGTGGCAAGTGAGATAGACAAGGGAGGTGCTGGTAAGGTGATACAAAAGCGAGGAGAGTGGACGCACAGGTGGATTATTACACAGCTAGTTGATGTCGCGAGCGTCGTGGCGAGGGGGAGGCCGCGGCGAGGGGAACAAGTTGGCT
>NC_087157.1:1505000-1525000 GCF_035594125.1 Scylla paramamosain | reverse complement strand
CATGGAGAACAAAACTAACAAAAACGTCTATTAATTCCCCACGTTGCTTCGAGGATAAATGAGGAGGAACAGGGAGGAGCTGCCCACCCCACCACCTCGCCTGTGTAACCTGTCGGAGCTCAAGGCCATTTGCTTTGTTAGAGGAGCAGTAAGCAAACTCGGCGAGCTAGTCTAGTTTCAACTGGTTTCTAATCTAATGAAGTTGCTAATACACTTCTCTGTACAGTATGATGCCACTTATGTACACAGGTATTACAGGTGCAATCTAATCTATCTAGCCAGCTATCTACCTATTAGGGTACCTGTCTACATACCTATCTAGCTATTTGTTTATTTATGAATGTATGCATGTATGTATATATGTATGTATGTATGTACGTATGTGTAAACGTATGTGTAAACGTATGTATATGTCTATATGGCTCCTGACCCATCTATGTATCTATCTACCTATTTATGTATGTATGTATCTATTTATCTATCTCCTGTGTCTACGCATATGTCCATCTATTTCTGTCTACTTATCTACCAACCTATCCATCTATCTAGCAATCTCTCTCTCTCCTGCACTTGCCCGAGCAATACAGCTACAGCACAAGTCTCAGCAGCAAAAGAGTGAGCAAGTGTCCAGTATTGGATGAGGCGAAATATAAATGGTATTCTTAAAAGTGCATGGAAACCTCCGCTAGATGAAAGGAACCATAAAAGGGCAAGGATAAAAGCTTCCCAGAGATGAAAGGAAGCCAAAAGGACACAGAGATCAAAGAGCAGTCAGCCCGTCGCTGTACGGACACGGCTAAAACTGATAAGGACGAGATGAGTGACAATTGACAAATGAAAGAAAACGCTCCAAGCCCAAGCCATGACCTAGAGGAGGAGGAGCAGGAGGAGGAGGAGGAGGAGGAGGAGGAGGAGGAGGAGGAGGAGGAGGAGGAGGAGGAGGAGGAGGAGGAGGAGGAGGAGGAGGAGGAGGAGGAGAAGGAGGAGAGAGATAATAAGTACTTCCACGACGAGAGGATTACGAACAGTACCTCTCTCTCTCTCTCTCTCTCTCTCTCTCTCTCTCTCTCTCTCTCTCTCTCTCTCTCTCTCTCTCTCTCTCTCTCTCAATTTCATACTTGCATACCACTGCCGTTACTTTTCTCTTCCCACGCTTTTATCTCTCTCTCTCTCTCTCTCTCTCTCTCTCTCTCTCTCTCTCTCTCTCTCTCTCTCTCTCTCTCTCTCTCTCTCTCTCATCACGTTTCTTTACACAATCTCTGCTCATCACACGCTCCACTTTCCGCCATCTGCTAGTTACTAATTTCTGCTCCATCCATGAATTTCTCGTTCCATCAAACAACTGATTCTCACCATTAAATTATTTATGTTACCAAGGTGATCGGTCTGGTTACATTACACGTGATACACAAGTTCTAGAAAAAAGTCACGTTATAGAGAAAAAAGAAAAAAAGTGGAATAACTCAGATGAGGCGTAGCTCCTTGGGACGTCGTGGCGCCCAAGGGACCAAGCTGATTTCCATTTCACACCGCGACGATCCCCGCTTCCGCAGCATCGAGCCGCTGGGGACGTGGCTGCGTCATCTGCACGATCCAGGACACTCGGCCGTGTCGCTTGCTCCCCTGACGCTCTCCCCTTAAAGGTGACGAGTTCAAAGTATTTTTAACATTAATTTCACTAAATTATATATATATTCTTGCCATCCAAATCTTATTTTAATGCTTTACTTTTCCCATCCTCGCCGCCATCAAAGCTTCAGACGGCACACTTCCCCTCCTGGCTACGCTGTCCTGTCCTATATATAAATAACATGTAAACAAAGTCCTCTTGACTAAGCTCGGCCCTTCACGTTGGCTGAGCAGGACTTGACTCTCCCTCTCAGAAAGTGAGTGAAAAGAGGGCGAGCATGTTCTTTACCAACGACCACGAATTTTGCTGTATGGAGGAGGAGGAGGAGGAGGAGGAGGAGGAGGAGGAGGAGGAGGAGGAGGAGGACGAGATGAAAATAGTAATACGAAGAAGAGAAGATCGAAGAAGATGAGGAGGAGATGGAGGAGGAAACTCACGCACACAAACCTTTCCCACCACACACACACACACACACACACACACACACACACACACAAACTCAACACAAACATAATTATACCAAAGAAAAATAATAAAAAAAAAGTCGACGCGAATATTTCATTTTGGCGGATTTAATTGACAAATGCGAAATGAAAAGTATGACCTGAGCTGGGAAAAAAAAAAAAAAAAAAAAAGAACGGCGCCCCCCAAAAAAGTATACTGAAATAAAGTAACCATTTTTTTCTTACCTGGCTTACGATCCCTTTAATATTTCTGCCACCTAGGGACAAAATGGACTGGGACAGAATTTAATCCAATCAACATTTTGGCTGACTCTAGTTGCATGTGAGGCCTCATTAATGAATAGCAAACCGGAGGGAAAAGGTGGAAGGAAGATGCTAATGGGAGGAGGAGAAGGAATTTTGGGGATGAACGTGACTAGAGAGGAAACAGGAGAGATGGGGGAGCTGTAGGGGAAAGCATGAACGTGGGAAAGAAGAGGAAAGGGGGAAAGAGAAAAGGAATGAACAAAAAATATAAATAAATATGTGATGGAAAGAAAAAAAGGGATTGGGAAGTATTCAAGGTCATGAATGGGATAAGTTAGATTTTACTCCATGTAGATGTGACAAATTAATGACGACGGGAGGGTGTGACAGTAGGAACGACTGAATGAAGTGGCGTCCCTTGCGGCCACGACTGATAATTGGTTCTTACTGCTGTTATTATTATTATTATTATTATTATTATTATTATTATTATTATTATCATTACTATTACTATTACCATTCTACTCCTACTACTACTACTAGTACTACTACCACTGTTACTACTACTACACGCATTGCAGGGCTAACAGTCTTCGCTTTTCAGTACAATAACTACTAGCATATCCGTCAAAACGCGTTGCTAAATATAGACAACGTTAAAAAAATAAAAAATCTAAAGGTGAAAAACAAGCTTAAAAATACCCAGCAGGACGTTCATACGAGATTTCCTTACTCAAGGTTCCTAATATAATATCAAAGGTCTTGATCTTTACTAACTTTATATACCTCAGTAACTTCTCTACGGCCTTCCTTTTCAATTCGTACTCCGTTTGCCAGACGCTTAAAATAGCTTAAGTCTCTCTCTCTCTCTCTCTCTCTCTCTCTCTCTCTCTCTCTCTGTGTGTGTGTGTGTGTGTGTGTGTGTGTGTGTGTGTGTGTGTGTGTGTGTGTGTGTGTGTGTGTGTGTGTGTGTGTGTGTGTGTGTGTGTGTGTGTGTGTGTGTGTGTGTGTGTGTGCCCCTTCAATCCTGATCAATATGCTTACGTGGAGTCTGCAAGCTGCTTCTTCTCTTTACACCTCTAATCAAAATAAATAAATCACACGTCACAATTATACGTAAAAAGGAGATTAAGACATTTCTTCGGCAATCAGTATGCTTACATCGGACCATAAGTATACAATATAGGTGAATTACAAAGGTGCTCTATGACTGAATCGAATAATATAGAACTTCAAGCTTCCCTACACTCACTGTGCACAGCGGGGGGACGGGCAATGCTGAGGGAGGAAGGGATGGATTCTACCTTCCCTGATTGCCTTGTTGTGTAAATGTGAGGGAAGCTGGTGTGAAGAGGAATGAAGAGCGATAAAAGAAATGGTCAATCTGAGAAAATGTCGAAGCAATTAATGTAATGGGATAAGATATCTCCCCCAAAAAAGTCAGATGAGAAAGAAAAGAAGGAAAAAAAGTGAGAGACAAGAATGTAAAGACTGTGATAAGTTTCCTATACCTTTGTGTTTGAATGCGCTTGTCCAAATTGGAATCTAAGACATATGAAATAAATAAATAAATAAATAAATGGAAAAGGATAAAAAGTTGAAGTGTTTACCGTTACCAGGAGGACAGACGGACGGACTGACAAACACACACTCGGACAAACAAGCACCCCACCCTCCCAGCCACCCACCCACCCACACGCACACACGAAATCTAAAAATAATTCACATTTCATCTTGGGTGGGTCAGCCTGGCCAGTCATCAGTGGTAATTGGGCTAGAGTTGTCCATTAGCACAAGTAGCCCCGCCCTCTCCCTCCCCCGGTCCTGCACCTCCCCGGCTGTCTGGGAGGGAATCGCATGGTTCCGCTGCCTACGGTACAGCGGCCTGCGTGCACTGCCAGGCCTGCCAGTGTAGCTGCAGTGTGATTCTCATTCTTTAGTATAAATCCTTTGAAAATTTCTTAAATCTCTATGTATTTACTTAGAATGAGGAGCAAAACTTTTTTTTTCTCCCTTGGTTCAGACTTGTGCTATGATAATGAGAAATGGTGGAACTCGACTAGATAAGCATATCATTATTCACTTAAAAGCATGAAGTGAGCAGCAACATCTACGAAACTCTTAGTTAATGCAAACCGTTTTCGGTAGGCGTTCATGATTCACAACCTAAAAGCTCGTAATGAGAGCCAAATATTCAGCTTGTCTCAAATACCTACATATCCGTAGTACCGTTTCCTTCCAGTTCCCAAAGACAGACGAGGTGATGGTACTCGTGCCAGTACTCTAATCATTAATTATTTTCATTTAGAACTGTGTTGCAAGACACCCTTAAAAAGTGATAGTTGATAAAATTGAAAAGATAAAAAAACATTCAATAGTGATGAGGCGATGAGAAGGAGATAGACTATACCGTTTATAATTAGTCGCGTGTGTGTGTGTGTGTGTGTGTATGTCTCCAAGTCACTCAACCTATGCATATACTGTTAGTCACGTGCTTTCAACAGAGTACCATTAAAAGTCGATGTTGCATGACAGTAACAATGAAGAGTCACCCTTGCAAGGGAACACTTCTAATGGCGCGTGTGTTTAGAATAAATTTTGTGTTGGTGAATAATAAGCGTACCGTTTACAAATTTATATTAATGTTTTCAAGAAATCATCATGGTTATAAAAAAATAAGAAAAATGATCATAAATGCAGAAACAACCATTAAAGAGAGAGAGAGAGAGAGAGAGAGAGAGAGAGAGAGAGAGAGAGAGAGAGAGAGAGAGAGAGAGAGAGAGAGAGAGAGAGAGAGAGAGAGAGAGAGAGAGACCCCACCCCAGGCCCACTACCACAGAAAACGGCTGCAGCAGCATTGAAGGGGACACCTTGTTAGCTCGAGGCTGTGTGCGTGTTCTAACCAACAGAGGCTGGATATATATGAAAGTTTTTCTGTGGTCTGGTGCGATCATTAACTTTTAAAATTTGTTACTTTTATTTCGTATATTAGCAGATGTCTTTGCTGATGTTAAAGTTGTTTACTCCTTGTTGTAAAGAAAACACTGTCAAATAAATGTTTTCATTGTTAATCAACCTAATTTTACTATTCTACTGGTTACTTCTTGATGCAAAGTTTACATATGTATACTTCATGATATATTCCACTTACCAGTATATACAAAGATTACTATGGATATTAGCACCATAAATTTGTTTAAGATTATACATATCAACAACATACTTTATCATACTTACAGACACTCTTAAATATGCAAAAAGGCAGACACACACACACACACACACACACACACACACACACACACACACACACACACACACACACACACACACACACACACACACACACCAGAGAAGGAGCACGGTGACTATCTCTCTTTCCTTGCATTACAAAATAGAAATTGTAGAAGGTTTCAATTTGCAATACCTACATCCTCATTGCCTATTGTATAATTATCAAAGTTACCCAAAAGATGTACACTGTGAACATTACGGTACAACCTTTTCTCGTTACTTTGTGTTCCGAAATAAAAACTTTTAGGTATTACACATACAGCAAATGGAAAAAAAAAAAAAAGTGTTCAAGCACCAGTTACAAGGAGCATTAGGTAAGTTACATTTTTGTTCTTTACCTGCTATGCTCAATCAGAGTTTATCTAGCAAATTAAAAATTTAGAACACTTTCTAAGTGAACTAATTTGTCACATGATCATGAAATCTTTGGCGGGAAAAAAGTTAGACAAGCAAAGAAAACTCATTGTTTACAAAAAACTTGAATTGCACATTTTCAGGTAAATAAAATTTCCATATTTTCTAGCAAAACTTTGAATTACTGTACCGTTAGTATTAAAGCTACAAAAATCGTAACATACAGAGCTTACGTAACTTATCAGATGATTATTAAACAAAACTATGTCGAAGTAATTCACTCTTACTAAAACGCTAATTAAAAAATAGTAACTGAGATATGATGAAATACACTGAATTGAAAAATAAAATAAATAAGTAAACACGCTAACTCTCATGTTTGCTATAAAATTCAAGTGCTGTAATATTTTCAGATATCAAATTTCTCCTGCAGTGAAACACACATTTAATTCCCAGAGTGAAGGCCGTGAAAGTAGAAGGAAGAGCAGAACTGGGACAGCGTGACTACCACCGCCGACGCCGCCGCCGCCACCCCCGTCACCACCACCCTCACCACCGCCGCCACAACAACCTCACCACTATTGATCATGGCAGAGCTACAGGTGCCCCCGACCCTCACCGGCGGGGGTCACGTTTAGCTCCGCCAGCCAACCGTTCGTGCTGCCTCCACCTGCGTCTTGTCATTACTCGCTACCTGTCCCGCGAAAGGTGTCGGTGGCCGCAGCTTGCAGTAGTGGTTGTCACGTCGCGCCTTCCTTCCTGCTGCTTCCTCTGTGTGTGTGTGTGTGTGTGTGTGTGTGTGTGTGTGTGTGTGTGTGCTATTATCGAATATTTCTTGCTGGGTTCCTTGAAATGTTAAAACTAACAATGATATTTTTTTCTTGTATTATACTCAAGTTTAATATTTACATTTACTTCTCCTGACTGCACATTTGTAAAGCTCAAGGCAATGCATTACTACATCAGTGAATATGAAGTCGAGTCTGTTGCCACTTATGAAATCATGCGTGCTCTGTAATCCAATTTGTTTCGAAATATGATCCGATGTGCCAAACACAAATCACTGATTCTTTGGAAAAATTTTGACCCGTGATGATGTGAGTGAACTAAATGAGTTGACCATTATCCGAGACCTTTAAATACCAGTATACGGCACACAGCGACGCCTGGCCCGCGGCTACCATACAGACACCACACTCACGGGCACAACAGCCGGGCACAAAAGTCTCCCTTGGTCATCGCCGCGGTCATTCACAGGACATCCATTACGTCATCACCTGCCACAACTACACAAAACATACAAGACTTCAAAGATAAGGTCAATAGTCGCAAAAAATAAACATATACTATTCATGACGCGGATGACTTCTGTCTCACGGGACGGAAGGTCGATGTTGCCCTGCCTGAATCTGCAGCTCTCGACTCTTCCCACCTCAGCCTCACATTCAGGTTCATAATAACCCGCGCCTGTTATCAAGGGTGATGAGGTGACCCTGCCCCGGACCCTCGCCTCGCATCCCTCGCCTAATGGCTGCCGTCAGGTTTGAGAGCAAGCCAACCGTGATTTCTTCTCTTTTAATGAACAGCCAGGCAGAGCGTGCAGGCCTGAAGGGACGGGAGGCCGTGCACGACGGTAACGAAACATTATTATTATTATTATTATTATTATTATTATTATTATTATTATTATTATTATTATTATTATTATTATTTATTTATTTATTTATTTAGAGAGAGAGAGAGAGAGAGAGAGAGAGAGAGAGAGAGAGAGAGAGAGAGAGAGAGAGAGAGAGAGAGAGAGAGAGAGAGAGAGAGAGAGAGAGAGAGAGAGAGAGAGAGAGAGAGAGAGAGAGAGAGAGAGAGAGAGAGAGAGAGAGAAAGGGGGGAGGGGGCGTTGATGGAAAAGCTGGGTCAAGGTTAAGAAGGAAAGGTCTGAGTTTAGAATATTCATGTTCATCAAGCGGGTATTTCCAGGTATACTAAATCTAAATACAATTAGATTAGATTATGGTGAAATGGCAGCGACTTTCCTGCTTAAGGGGAGTGTCGTGTTACCATTCAAGAGTACACAGATTTTCAGTAAATACAACGCAGATGGAAGAAGACATTTACAAACCTGTCGTAGCTTAGATGGACTCTTGTCTACAATATAAAGCCGTATTGATTATCATCAACTAAGCTGATGATAATTACTTTTTGCCTATAAAGACACGAAAAAGCTGCAAAATTACAATGATACTTATCTGATCATAAACGTATCTTCCAAATTCGTTTAACTTCCATGCAGATGAAATTGGAAAAGAATTATACTATAACGACATTCTCTTGAAGTCTATAAATGTTATACACTTGAAAACCAAATGCTGCATCGCGAACATCAACTTCCCTCAGCGTGTGTACAGCGCTGAGCTCTTATCGAAATTTACTTTTTTTATTCTAACGTGCCCGAGGGTCACCAGATGTGTATAGCATGAAATGTAACTTACTGCACGAGGGTGACATTGGCAGTATTTACTCATCAAGACTTCCCTAAGAAATACTACAGCTCCAGTGGATTAATTTGATGCATTTTGTATTTTTTATGTTTCAGCTTTGTCACCTTATATTTCTTTGCATATAAGATATTTCTTAGTTATAAGTTCCCATTTTTTATTTAGTTGCTTAGATGTTTTTGCGGCAACAAGGGAGCAATGTAGTAAAATGAAGCGTTGCGGCGATACTACTGTGTTCATCATAATGCTGCCAACAACAAGCATCCACCGAAACTTTAATAATTTAATTTCCGACACTTACAAACGACTGAACTTAACTCTCGAGTTTCTTATTTACCGTATGTCACAAATATTCTTTAATACTCGCACAACATATAAACTATACTTATTTTTCTCCATCAAATGGTCAGCATAAGTACTCGTGAACGCCATGCACACTGACTTTAGCACTCGATACGCTGAGCTCAGCAAACTGATAACATAGTTTTACGAACTTTATACAAGCTACACTTGATACATCGGACAATAATTATAAGATATCAAAACTTTATAAACAAAACAGTTGAAAATATTAGCAATAAAATACTAATACTAATACAGCAAATCGTACTACTTCGCAGGTGAGATGGGCAACCGCCTCTTGAACAAAATACATAAATGAAATATGTTTAAAAAGTAAAAGAGACTCAGCATGCTGGCCTTCAGTCGCCTTAAGCATAAACACGAGACCTGCAGCGGAAAACAAAACAACGGGTCTCACTTTACTGATAACTACACCTCATGAACACATAAATAAATCAACACACCCACGACCAATCCCAGTAAGTGAACGAGTAGTACATATCCAGCATATCGTGACCACCTGCCACGCACGCCAACAATGCTGACTTATGTGGAGAGAATATGTGTACGTACCTTGGGAGTTAATCAAAGGGCATGAATGGAGGACATTCCTTACTCACAACACTGCTGCGTCCCGGGGCTGCTGCTGCCTCCCCCACCCAAACAGTTCACCTAGTGCTACTCACCTGAAAAGGAGGAAAAACACATATTAATTCGGTACTTATGTGTATATTTACTTAGTGCATGTTTGACGTGTGTATTTACTTGTGTGTATATTTGATACATAGACACTAAGCTACTTTTGTGTGTGTGTGTGTGTGTGTGTGTGTGTGTGTGTGTGTGTGTGTGTGTGTGTGTGTGTGTGTATACGATCATAGGACGACTATATAAAAGAGGTACGGGTCAAAAGCACAATTAGTAACTGATGCCTCAACATCACTAGCACAGGGGATGCATATGACGGGGTAGTTACGATTGATGAGGAGGAGGGAGAGAGGAGAGTCTCATAAACCAAGTGTTAATTTTGCTGCAGTTTGCATTTTAGAGGCACAAACAAATATTTAAAGGGGGGACTTGGCTTTATTGTTTTATCCTCCGTAGATAGAAAAAACAAAATGGAAAAATAAAAGTTTATAACAGTCTAGACGTGATGCATTCGTTTTTTTGTGCGTTTAGTTATTTTTCTCAGTATAATTGGTTACAAAAAGTAAAAGTAATTAAAAGCTGTTTGGTTAAGAAGTGAAAAAAAAAGTGATTAAAACTGAACAAGTTAGTAAGCAAAGAGATGTAACACCGTGGAATATTAAACCAACAAAATGAAAAGAAAAAAAAAAAAAAATCAGGATATTTACTACTGCTGAAATGATGCGTTACAAGGTCTCAAGTACAAGGTAACTAATGAGAAGGTTTTTTAGGAACGTGCATAGATTGACAATCAGCCAACCCCCCACCCACCCACCCATCCACACACACACACACACACACACACACACACACACACACACACACACACACACACACACACACACACACACACACACACACACAGTCTGGAATACATTATCATATCCTGAGAGAGAGAGAGAGAGAGAGAGAGAGAGAGAGAGAGAGAGAGAGAGAGAGAGAGAGAGAGAGAGAGAGAGAGAGAGAGAGAGAGAGAGAGAGAGAGAGAGACAGAGAGAGAGGAGATAAATGAAAAAAAAAAAAACAACAGAACGAGAGACGACAACGCACACAAGAGCCACACCTGAGACAATCGTAATCTGCAGTATTCTCTTCATTCAGCTGAGTCCTCCATTACCAAGAGATTGTCCCTCATTTCTCCGTCGCGGGGATAACTCGCCTATTATGAAACACTAAAGCAGCGATTCATCAACTGAAGACACTGACGGCTGAAAAATGTTGCTGCTGGACGATGACGACTCAGATTGTTACGGATGCGTTTGTTTTCCTGGTGATGACAAAGCGCAACGAAGATATTTCACGCGGCAACAGACATGAAGGATTTTACTGGTCAGTTTGGCACGAGAAGAGAGAAGGAAGGTTGTATTGCTCGTGTGGAAGAGTGTAATATGCTTGTTGAGATCTTAACGAAATGATGTAGGCGGCAGTCAATATGGCTAATGCATCCCTTTAAAGAGGAATATGAAAAAAAGAAAAGTTGAAATAATTAAGTCTATTTGTATTTTATTTAATTCTGCCCTTTTCTTCATTAAACGTGAAATTAATTGTACAGTATGAATACAGTGATCACACTCAGCACCAAAGGAAGACTTAAAATGAAAACGGGAGAGAGAAATGAAAACGGAGAGAGAGAGAGAGAGAGAGAGAGAGAGAGAGAGAGAGAGAGAGAGAGAGAGAGAGAGAGAGAGAGAGAGAGAGAGAGAGAGAGAGAGAGAGAGAGAGAGATCTCTACCACTGTGTGTGGATTGTGAAGATGCTTATGAAAAGCCATCAACAGCCAGAATTCAACAGAAACAGGAGGGAAATAAGAGTTTATCATTTCCCATGTGGATGCAAAACTGCCTCTCCTGATGTCAAGTGTTTTCAGGCCGGTCATCAGTCTGCGGCCTTCCGGAAGCCTCACTTGAGGGTCTGGACGTCCGACAACATACACACACACACACACACGCCCACACACGCTCATTAAAGGTCATTACACAGCTACGAGCAAAAAAGAAAGTAATTTGAACACGCTTCGCTTCAGTGAACAGTGAAACAAACTGCTGCTCGTCCATCTATGAATGCTCGCTGAAGCCTATTAGAGCGAGCCTGTACACCAAAAAGAAACTCATTCCCCCACAAAAAAAAAAAAAGTAAGAGTTTGTCTTTATTTCATTTATCTTCTGTTTAATGGGAAGGATGTTCACACCAAACGATACGCAACAATTACACAACACGGAACTGCTATTGCGCTGTTACGCTGATACGAGAGAGAGAGAGAGAGAGAGAGAGAGAGAGAGAGAGAGAGAGAGAGAGAGAGAGAGAGAGAGAGTGTGTGTGTGTGTGTGTGAGCGCTTCTAGAGAACACTTTCCTCTGCATTCTGAACACATCAAAAGAAAAGCAGCTACAAGGTTTTGCGGTCTTGTGAAATAAATAAATAAATAAATAAATAAATAAATAAAAAAATATATATATATATATATATATATATATATATATATATATATATATATATATATATATATATATATATATATATATATATATATGAAATAAAACGAACAATATATATGTTATAAATAAATAGATGTCAATTGATTAATCAAGAGGTAAAATCAAATAAGGTAAAAAATAAAGAACACGATTCCGTAAAAAAAAAAAAAAAATAACTGACGTGTTGGTCTTCACAAACAAAATCATAAATATCTGAAGAACACAAAAATGTGCCTATTTTGGTTTCACTCACGCTGTGAACTTTCATGCGTCTTGAAACAGGAAATGAATGAAATATTTATAATAGCTTACCAGGAAAACTCGACGCCATTGTATTGTTTATTGCATACTGGACGCGTCGCATTGCTCACTTGTTGCTCTCTCTCTCTCTCTCTCTCTCTCTCTCTCTCTCTCTCTCTCTCTCTCTCTCTCTCTCTCTCTCTTGAATAGATTGCATGTACACAGTGTCTAATTTAAGTGTCATTTGGTCAGTAGCAGCAGTTCAAAACCTACGTAATTGGGTCCAGCGTACCGCTGCAATGACTGCTGTGCACGAGGAGCAAAGTGCGTAATTCATAGGTAAGGCGATACGTTAATGATCAAATACAACAACAGAGCAAGGATGATTAATTTGTTTGTGACAAAGGAGAAAAAAAAAAATACTGAGTTAATATGAAATGTTTTGTTTGTTAACAAGTGGCAAAAACGCAATAATTCACTACTAAAGTAACATGTAATTTTACGAGTATGGAGACTGGAGTACAGGTTTAATTAACGTGTCACATTGCAGCCTAATGGGCGATAATGATTTGAGAGTAACATTTCGACATACAAAGCCAGACTGTTTTTCACTTTTGAAACATTTATGTCAGTTTACGTAGTCAACGGTGCGCTCAGAGCCTGGCGTACGGCTACTGTGCGGCGCCACCCGTTACGTCTGAAAGAAGCTTAAAAGAAAGAAAGAAAAAAAGAAAAAAAAAAAATACATACATACATACATATATATATATATATATATATATATATATATATATATATATATATATATATATATATATATATATATATATATATATATATAATATTTACTGCATAATTAATTTTCTGGACATCTTAATTGGTTGTCCATCGTGTGTTTACTCTCATAATATCTGTCTATGTACACAGTGGTGATGGTGCTGGAAAGGACAAACAGATAGACTCGGATGTCGCAAACAATTGGCGTGCCGACAACAAAACTTTCCTGTCAAGATAAAAAAAGCAAAACAAACAAAACAAAATCACATTAAAAGGGAATGATATACTGCTATGTACGCAAACCATCCTATAAATCACGGCTACCACTCACACAGCACCGCGACACCTACCAAGGCAGCACGGGTTCCTCAAAATGTACGCCCATAAAACACAATGAAAACCTTAGTAAGGCAACTTCGGTCCTTTTGATCTCTTGTAATTCGTAAACAGCAAATATAAGACAGCCTTTGGTCCTGCAGCGTATCTTTAGTGCTGTGGGTGACCTAAATGTTAATTCCAACAACCACATGTACCAGCCGTCACCCCGCCGCGCCTCGGTTCCCGCCCCGCCCCGCTCGTAAACACACCCTTTCCATGACCTAGTCCCGTCCCAGCACCGGCCCCTCCCTCCCTGACCTAGCCACACTCCTAATCGCATCACTCTCCTCCTCTTAAGCCTATCACGTCCTCCTGAACCACGTAGTGCCTTGCTCCACTCCTCACCACGCCCCGCTCGTCACTACTCCCCACCACGCCCCTTTTAGTATCGCGCGTCGCCATGCCCTTCTTGTCCACCCCCGAGTCGTCATATCAGAATCACAGAGAGGAAATTTCAAGCAATATTTTCAAATTTCATCACTCTCTCTCTCTCTCTCTCTCTCTCTCTCTCTCTCTCTCTCTCTCTCTCTCTCTCTCTCTCTCTTTTACCTATCTATAATCGGATAAGATAAAGCTTATTTTTGAGTTTCGCTCACATGTGCAGTACATAACTGATTACTCTTTTTTTTTTTTTTTTAAGGAAATTAACGGCTGAGAAGAAATTGTTGGCTGGAATATGAGCCTTTATCTTAAATTCTTTAGCGGGTGTGGAACATTGCCTGACAACAGTATGGAGATAAGAATAATATCCTCATAATTACCTAAACAGCTCTCTATTAAGATTAATTGAGAGGCATTATACTCGAAAGAAAAAAACGGTAAATAAATCTGACACACAGTCGAATTAAACTACACAAAATGACAAAGGTGCAGATTCCTGGACAACGAAATGCGGCCCGCTGTTACCGGCGACCAGTAAAGTGTGCGCTGCGGGGTTGCTTGCACGTTTTCCCTACCAATATTTAAAACGAAAAGATGTATGTGTAAATGAACAAAGAAATGCTTGAAAAAATAAATAGAGAAAGAAAGAAAGGAGAAAAGAAAAAAAAAACATGCAAGAAATCAAGTAAATAAACACGCAAATACACAAATCAAATTAGATAAGCTGATAAACAAGTAAATAAATAAATAAATAGAGAAAGCAACGTTTAAACAAATAAATACACCAACATATTAACAAAAATATAACAAATATACATTCTGAAAACGCTAAAAACCAAAGGAATATTTCCACACGTTTTTTCCAATACAAATTGCACGGCTGTACATCAGGGAGCCATCCCTTCCAACGAGGATTTATGCGTTAAGCTTAGTTGTGTGCAGAGGATAATGTAATGGCTGGCTACACTACATGAACAAAAAAATAAATAAATAAAAGATAGACAAAAAAAAAAATCAAGCGTATTCAAGTGGTGGTTGGGCGGGGAGTGAGGCTGAAGGAGGGAGGCGAAGGCGGCGATGAAGAGCGAGAGCGAGGCGGAGGTGCGTGTGAAGGTTATAAAAATAATCAGCGAATGATGGATGACACGGAGACGTCAGTGAGGAAAAGCACGAGGAGAGAGTTGTCATGTAGCTAGATTTTTCTCTCTCTCTCTCTCTCTCTCTCTCTCTCTCTCTCTCTCTCTCTCTCTCTCTCTCTCTCTCTCTCTCTCTCTCTCTCTCTCTCTCTCTCTCTCTCTCTCTCTCTCTCTCTCTCTCTCTCTCTCTCTCTCTCTCTCTCTCTCTCTCTCTCTCTCTCTCTCTCTCTCTCTCTCTCTCTCTTCATTCTTTCACTACTGTGCCGCCCGTCCACTCCCTGCCTAGCTTACTCCCTATTTCCACCTGCTCCCTATCCCACTCTCTCTCTCTCTCTCTCTCTCTCAGGTTCACACTCCCTCAGGCAAAGGCAACGTCCCCTCGTTACGCGACTCACCTCACCTGCCAGCGTCCAACAGGTGTGCAATAACAGACCTCCTCCCGCAGCCCCCACTTTATCGACGGAGGAAGAGGAGGAGGAGAAGGAGAGAGGGAAAGACGAGCGGGAGTGAGAGGCTCGGAGGAACAAGGCATACAGTTGTTTCGATAAGTAAGCGGTGTGTAGGAAGCAAGCCATTCAGTAATTAAAAATACTACTAGTTGAATGATGAAAGGGTTCGACGCTATTCTCCTGGATACACCCAAGCTTATAAAGGTAAGCGGCTTGGAGGGTTTATGTATCAAATACGATGCGCTTTTAATGGTGAGTGAATATTATCATAAACGCAATCAACAGGTGTGCACTGATTAAACCGTATTCAGCATGCAGTGTCGATATCTCAGGCTTAACTTTCTCTCTCTCTTCGTCTGCCAGTCTGTTGATTGGTTGTCTGTCCGACTGTCTGCCCTTCTCTCTCTCTCTCTCTCTCTCTGTGTGTGTGTGTGTGTGTGTGTGTGTGTGTGTGTGTGTGTGTGTGTGTGTGTGTGTGTGTGTGTGTGGTTATTTTTACAGATAATGTTCAGGAAGCGCCGGGCAGGATCTTTGTATCAATGACTGCACGACAAATCACGACGCGACTGCAGTGATGAATATTCTGACTGTTCATGCAAAGATTTTTGTGTTATTTTGCAGTTTGCCTTTATGTCTATTTGTATGTGTTGTAATGTTAACTGTAGATATCCGTACGTGGTGCTAAAGTCTACGGTTTCATCTTGCCGTATTTTATTTAGTAGTACTTCAAGTTGTTTTACGAATTGCATGCTAAAGTATTTCCTAAAATATTAAATGCAGATACATGATTGGCCTTGACCGGTCCTGTTGGCGCGACATACATGCTCATCACAGGAAGCAAAGTGTACTCTCGTGCCACCAATCACGCCAGCACCGCCACACACAGGAAATGGAACAGCAGACTCTGGTAATTGGCAAACACTGCAAAAACACTACAAAACTGAAACAAAAAATGGCAAGTATTTCAAGTGGTGGCTATCAATTAACGACTGCCGATATGCTTTGATATCTACCTTTGCCATTAAAACACGGACTTTCATGTATCTTTGACAATGATATTAGATATGTGAATAGTTTTCCAAGTTTTTGGTAGGTGTGAAGTGGGATGGAGTGAACACGCGCCTAAAACGCGTGTCATGACTAAGGAGAGGGAAGGAGAGGGGCAATGGAAGGGGAGAACAAGAGTATGGATGGAGGAGAAGGAGGGGGAGGGGTAGGGGGGAGGGGGAGGGGGAGGGGGAGGGGGAGGAGAAGGAGGCGTTGCCGGGGTGACCGTGAGGCTGCTGCCGTGACGCCGCCATCGACCAACACCACCAAAAGCAGAGATGGTGACAGACAGCTCCCCGCCGCCACGTCCCCTTCCCGAGATGCAAATCATTACCCTTCCCAGGCACCCTTTCTCGGTTCTCCTACTCCTCCTCTAAAAGCAGCAGCAGCAGGAGCAACAGCAGCAGCAGCAACAGCAGCAGCGGTAGCGGCAGCAGCAGCACCCGCTTGAGCACCAGCTCTGCCAATACTACCATAACCTGATATTTCGACTGCTGCTGCTGCTGCTGCTGCTGTTTTCCTTCGTCGTCGTCGTCGTATTCTTTCTCCTCCTCCTATTCCTACTCCTCCTCGTCCTCCCACTCCTCCTCCCTCTCGCAGGATAAAAACCTGTCCCACCTCCTCCTCCACCGCCATCACCATCATGCACGGCTGCTCTCTTCACACTTCTTCACAACTTCATAAAAAAAAAAAAATCACTTCATGACTACACGTGAGGATAACATATAGTGTTCGACATTGAATTAGTTCACCCCGGGCAAGGCTGACTAATTCAGTGTCAAATTTTGCTTCACCCTTAAGACGGATCTAAAAATCACGCCAATGCATTATGCCGCCTGCACAAATTGGTGTAGTGTTTTGAGTTTCTAAGCCCGCCAAGCAAAGCACAATCAGCTATTGTCTTGTCCGTGTGCCTAATATTTGATTGAATATAGCTAGGATCAAAAGGGCAGACCGTGCATTTCCTTCCCTACTGTCTGAGACAGTAAAAGTATATTCATTACTCCACAGTACCCCTAATTACTTTTCAGCATGTCAAACAATATATAAATATATATATTTTTTTCTGAAATAGCGACCGTTTTTTGGCTAAGGGCGAAAAAGGAACTTTTTCACGGGTGGCTGGTGGACCGCTCCTCCTTAAGCGTATGAACGGTTCTCACAGAACTCACCAAATATGTATGAGTTGGTTTCTTTTACTTTCCTTGTTGTCACACGTGGTTTGGATTAAAATTCACGCTTTACAATAATTTGTCTTCTTGATTTTGCCAGGCCTCTTTATGTGAGTAGGAATTGCGTGGCTGCTTTTCTAGTGAAACTTGGCAATCCAACGCCGGACTCTTCTTGGACAAGATCACCTCTTTTTGTAGACTAGATTCCTTTAGGGTAATGATTTGGGCAATTGTCTTTGCACTCAAATAGTTTTTCCTATCCATATTGATGACACAGGAGGCTGAAAGGGTGGCAGTGCAGGCCGGGAGGGGCCGCAAGCGGGATGAAGCGCAGAACAGAAGAATGCAAAGGCGTGCAGGCGGCACAATGCATTAGCGCGATTTTAGGCCTCTTAAAAATTGACACTGAATGAGTCAGCCTCCCCCTGGCAGAACTGATTCAATGTCGTGTACATCAACATGGTATTTATAGTCCACTAAGAAACTGATATATCAACTTTGTATATGGTTTACATATTGCTGATGAAAATGGCAAAATATGCAGAGAAGAAATACATATCCCTTTACCTTTTAAAAATCAACAAACACAAGGACTTCTGGTAATCAGATCCGTAATTCCAGAAACAACTTTCCAAAACAACAAACAATGCCAGACGAGTAAAAGCTAACTTCTACACCCTCACCCGTGTGTGTGTGTGTGTGTGTGTGTGTGTGTGTGTGTGTGTGTGTGTGTGTGTGTGTGTGTGTGTGTGTGTGTGTGTGTGTGTGTGTGTGTGTGTGTGTGTGTGTGTGTGTGTGTTCCAAGTATATCTTTCATTCTGCACGTGTGTGTGCATACAACTGTCTGGAAGAGTACAAACCATAATAATTGTACTTTTGAGAGAGAGAGAGAGAGAGAGAGAGAGAGAGAGAGAGAGAGAGAGAGAGAGAGAGAGAGAGAGAGAGAGAGAGAGAGAGAGAGAGAGAGAGAGAGAGAAACAAGGATTTATTTAAAGAAAGTATGAGCAATTCCTCGACAATTAAAACGATTAATGTGTCAGTGTTTTTGGTTTATGGTGAATCTTGTAAGTAGCGCATAAAATTAAACAATATAAGAGTTTTAGAAAGCAAAATTCACTTTTTTTTTCTAGCTCAGTGCAGTTCATCTGAGCATGAACAGAACCCAATGATCTCAAATCAGAGTGAAGACTAAAAATGCATAACCCATGTTTATATCTAATCACAAAGTGGGAAAACTCTGGAATCTCTTTTTTTTATTTTTCGATTCTCATCACACGATACAATTTTAAGTTATCTCCACTAATAATGTAATTTGCATTGGACAAGTAACTGGACACCCAGCCACGCTAGCCAAGTCATCTTATTTCATTCAAACATAATAACATTGAGAAAAGTACAGATTGCGTCAAAAGATGATGATTTTTTTTTTAAGTAACAACCGCTGCATCAATTTTCTTTGCAATCTTTATGATCATGTTGCGTACGAAAGTAACAGAATAACTCACACAAAACCTAATGTAAAATTAATCAAATTAAACAAAGATTCAAAAGTATTATTTCAACGGCTACACATTTATCAGCTTTATTCTATCATGCCATATCGACATCAAATAACATGGACATAGTTAAATATATACACTGACACATGTTTTGAAGGTTATATCTACCCGCTTGGTGATGAGGCAGAGGGACCATCAGTCACCATCACCGCTACTCACTACTTCACCCACACCACTTTCCCAACATTTCATGATTATCTTTCATCCTTCTCCCATTCTTTTATTTTCCATTTTCTCTTCCTTGTTTTTTTTTTTTCTGAAGCTCTATTCATTTCCAAACTTTCCTAGGTCTATCATTCTCTGGCATATTTTCAGTTTCTCCTTATCTTTAAACCTTCTCTCCTTCCTTCATTTTTCTTCCTGGCTTGCCTCCTCCTCTTTCTCTCCTCTTCTTGCGCTTTTTGTGTACTGTTCACGCCAAATGTCACTTTTCAAGTTAAGTGAGCGTGAGGAAATTATGCATCCACTTATTATATTCAATCAAAATAAATTATATGGTTTCATTTAAGAGTTTCAGTGTTGGATACTCGTGACATGGTTTCTCTCTTTTCTGCATGTGCGTATTTAATGCTGGAAAAAAAAAAAAAAGGTGGATCTACAGTTAGCGCGGGGGAAAAATACACATCGTTCGTTTGTGGTGAAAAGAGAAGGTTTCAGGTACAACACGGAGAAGCGATTTTTAAAGCTACCTTAACCGTGAGCATGCTGCCTATGAACAGGTATACACAGTCTCTCTCTCTCTCTCTCTCTCTCTCTCTCTCTCTCTCTCTCTCTCTCTCTCTCTCTCTCTCTCTCTCTCTCTCTCTCTCTCTCTCTCTCTCTCTCTCTCTGACACAAACACAAACACAAACACAAACACACACACACACACACACACACACA
>NC_087157.1:1495000-1500000 GCF_035594125.1 Scylla paramamosain | reverse complement strand
GCGACCACTCGCTTAGCCTCAGGACCTCGACAGGTGGTTCCTAACGAGCCACCTGACGCTCCTCGCCGAGCCGCCTCACATGGCCCAGACACACGCCAAAGTTCTCCAAATTGGATTCGATGATCTGTTTTCCCTTCCTCCCTTTCCGTCAACCTTCGCTGCCGTTGAGCCTCGATAAAGGGAACTGTTTGATCCCACACTGCGGGAACGCTCTCACCACTGCATTACAGCCTCACGCTAGGACTGCGGATCAACGTCTCCTGTCATCCCTCGCTGCCGCAGTCTATTATAATCCTTGGCCCATCATCTTGTCCGCTCCGAACAGGCGACCGCAGGCAAGCAAAGGCTCTGAACCGTCACGGCAGACAGAAGCAGTCGGGTCGTTAGTTTTCTTTTCATGGTGAAGCTGCAGCGCGTTGCGGCGTGAGGCTGGAGGGTGAAAGGCCGTGAAGATAAAAACGCAACAGGGAAAATCAAAGAATCTCATATCTCCTGCATGGAGGTTTTCTTGACACCTCCCTGGACGTGATCCAGAAAGGTAGGGAGAGTCACGTAGACGCTGCCATCCCGAGGCCTCGACGCTGACTCCGCACACAAGAGAAACACGTGCGAGTGAAATAGTATGGCAGGCAGGTGTGTATCGATCGTGGTGAGGTAGCACAGTAGGAGACCAAGTGTCTGTTCTGCACGAAAGGAATACGCGATTGTAGAATATTAACTACGCCGCTGTAGAATATTTCATTACACGAGTAATAAAACTGAGTAACGAGGGAGGAAGGTGCAGGATCAGGACGCTGGCTTTGTAATCAGGTCACGAGGCTGTTGATTTCAGCGCTCACCTTTACTCTGCTTCACCTACAAGTAGCTCACGTGTTATTTTTTTTCCATCGGATGCTGCGCTTCCATGTGACTGAGTAATCCAAAAAAGTGAGTATACGTGCAGTTTTAACTCCCCACCCACACACACACACACACACACACACACACACACACAAACACCTTACCTGTACCACACACTGTCATAGGTAACTCCCGCATTGCTTAGGAAACATACACGAATCGATAACGTTTAGATGAATACTTGTCTTCGCCGCCGCCGCCGCCACCACGAGCACAAAACCTTGGTCGTCTGCCTGCCTCTCACGTGGAGCGGCGAGACCGACACAGTTATCGACGAGGGAGGATGTTGGCCAATCAATGACCGCCTCCTTCATTGACCCAGAGCCACAGGTGGGAGTCAGTCTCGCCTCGCCAGCTGACGTGAGGTGGGAGGGACGAGGGAATCAAGAGAGAGGCGTGAGTTGAGGATGAAAATGCGAGGGTGTTATGGGGTCGATGGAAAAGAAACAAAACAAAAAAAAAACAAACAAACAAACAAAGGATTAAAATAGATATGGAAGAGAGTAAAGATGGAGGGAGAACTGAAATTGGTTCAAGGATAAAGGAGGTGAAGGAGAAGGACGAAGAAAACGATAAGGAAGGGGAGGAGGAAGATCTCAAGGGGGTGAGGCTAGTAGAAGAGATAAAGATAAACGGTGTGGGTACAGACGGACACAGAGAGGAAAAGCAGAGAGGAGAAAAAATAAAGTTCAATAAGGAAACACAGAAAAAGACGAGCGAAGGGAGGAAAGACCAGGCGATATGTAAGACGAGATGACGAAAGAGACTGAAGAAAAAATGTGACAGGAGATGTAGACGGAATGGAGGTAGGGGAAAAAACACGAGGAATGAATGAAAGAAAAGAGAAAGTGGTGTGTGTGTGTGTGTGTGTGTGTGTGTGTGTGTGTGTGTGTGTGTGTGTGTGTGTGTGTGTGTGTGTGTGTATGTGTGTGTGTGTGACAAAAAAACATGCATCACTTGGGATAGGTCAGGCAAAGCGGCTTAAGGAAAAACGACGCGAATTATGTCAGATTATCCGGCAGACTGAGACACCGGATTGTGGAGCGGCGGTGGGGCATGACAGGGGAGGGGCGGGCTGCACTCGGCGGCTGGCGTGGCAGTGGTGGTGAGAAGGAAGAGTCTCAGAAAGATGATATTACTGACTTGTGATGTGAGGATCCTTTTACTTATTATATTCCTTTCTTTTTTACACAGGCAAGGACACCACCAACCTATATATTTCATCATTTCTGTCAACATGCATAATATTACAGCATCAGGACGAGTCATGATGGAGAACTGTAGGAACAACTAGACGACAGTTGCGTTACTCGGACTTAGCACTATTACATGTAAAAACAAAATAAATAGATAAAAAAACTAAGGAAAAATGTATCTTTTATATAACCACATGCGGCAGATAAGACAGAATTTTTATAAGAAGATTGTACAAACTTATAGATACGTGGACAAACATGTAAGTGCTGTACATGGAATGCCACGTGTAGGCTGACTGACTCCTCACAACATCCCTTCTATGTTCTTACGGATACATAGAAAGACACAGAAAGTATACACAAAAGTAGTTGACAAATGGAATACATGAAGTAAGACGATATGAAGACTGAATGAAGTGCACCATTTCATCGGTGCTGCCGGTCACGGTCAAGAAGTGCTACTGTGTCAGCTTTAAGTCAAATTCTACTACATTTCTGCCTTTGTTTACAGGGAGACAAGTATCGTGTGTGTGTGTGTGTGTGTGTGTGTGTGTGTGTGTGTGTGTGTGTGTGTGTGTGTGTGTGTGTGTGTGTGTGTGTGTGTGAGAGAGAGAGAGAGAGAGAGAGAGAGAGAGAGAGAGAGAGAGAGAGAGAGAGAGAGAGAGAGAGAGAGAGAGAGAGAGAGAGAGAGAGAGAGAGAGAGAGAGAGAGAGAGAGACCTATATTTATTTAGCACTATTTTCTTTCTGGAGTGAAACTCATAACCTTGGTTTGGTAATTACACCAGCAAACACACACACACACACACACACACACACACACACACACACACACACACACACACACACACACACACACACACACACACACACACACTTATTTTACCGCATCAGATGAAAAGCAAAATCTCTCTAAAAAAAAAAAAGAAAAAAGAAAAGAAAAAAGACGTCAAGGTAGCACTGCAACACACACAGTACACAATATTGCCGGCAAGCCTTGGGAAATAAAAAAAAAATACTAACTCTTACTATAAAAGAAAACAAAAAAAAGGGGGTTTCGTAATAACATACATCAAGAGAAACGTAACCTGCATTTTTTTCTTCTTTTTTATTCCGAATGACGCTGCAATGCTACAGTGGTTTACTTAAATGGAGGTATTACGGGATGCAAGATAAACAATGCAGTATGGAATGGCGCACCGCAACGCAACGCAACTCAAGCAGAATATTGCAACACAACGCAGGTTATGTTGAGTCAGCTGCCAAATCAACATTATCCTTAGAAATATTATAAAAAAAAAGTGAAATGATAGTATACATATGTAGAGAGAGAGAGAGAGAGAGAGAGAGAGAGAGAGAGAGAGAGAGAGAGAGAGAGAGAGAGAGAGAGAGAGAGAGAGAGAGAGAGAGAGAGAGAGAGAGAGAGAGAGATTCAGGTATGGCTTTCAGGTGAATTAACTCTTCCTGATTTTTTTGACGAGTATCTGTTTGTTTTCTTTGCAGCTCCGATACAATATTGCGTCGAGTTTCAGTATTCTTTGGACAATATAGGAGAGGCATTTGAATAGTTAGCCGTGCACAGGTGGCGCACTCATGCCTACCGCCTACGCTCACTTTAGTAAACAAAAAGTAATAACAGTAAATTTCCATGATACTTTTTTCCAGCGTTTTTTAATCTTATTTTTCAGTACTTTTGGTGCAGGACTCCGCCACCAATGTTGAGGCAACTTTAACTCATTCATAATCTCCAGCATATTTTACTTCACTGCATAATTCATCCTTCGTGTCCTTAAATACCCGAGTCTTTAATACCTACAAGATCATAATGCAGCTTTTGGTACGGTATTAATTTCGCAATATTATCGTACATTCCGCTTTACGTACACTGCCTTCCGTTTTTAACTCCCTTTGCATGTAGTGCATCCGATGCGTTTCCATTACGTAATCTTTAAGGAATTTATCTACGATGGTAATAACAAATGGATGAAAATATAGAGCAGTAATTCCGAGGCTTGGGAAGCAAGGGCAAAAGTGACCTTCTCGGGACTGATACATTCACTCCATTACGATTTTTTTTTTCCTAAACATTTTTAAAAGTTTTCTAAACATTTTTAAAGAAGTCTTTTTTTTTTCATTGCAGTGTTGAGATTTTTTGTTTTTTTTAATGGAATGAAACGAAAGAAGGATAAGGAAGGTGGAAGTTTATTCATGTGAGAAGGGTTATAACTATCTTTTACCTTCATGACCATTCGTCTCAGTCATGAAGAAATAAAAAGGAGGATAAAGTGTGTGATGAGGAGGAAAGACACTGGAATTGAGGAAATCAATGACGAACTATCCAACATTAAATATCCAAATTATTTATGAAAGGCACAATACTAAAAATAACGTGAGGTACAATGAGTAATTCATGTAATGAAAATAGAAACAGAAAATATAAATTAAAACAGAAACACGGATTAAAAATACGGAAAGAGAAAGTTGGCGTTAGGAGAAAAAAACAAGGAAAATCAAATAATAGCAACTGCAAATGGATGAAGTAAGGATTAATATAAGCTGAATAAAAAGGAGAAAACTTGGATTAGATACGTAAACATTTGTTATATACTCATGCAAGTGCAGCGAGAATAATCTTTTAGGAAGATACATTTATTTATGCAGAAAAACAGTTCAGTAAATAAAATAAAAATGACAGTCAAATGAAAATTAAAAACAGCCGCTGATCGCCCTAAAGGCTCGTCCACACCAGTAAACATTACTTGGAAACAAGGTTTGCAAACAGTCTGGGAGCAGTTTCAGAGAAACTTTGCAAACAGTTTGACAACAGTTTGCGAACAGTTTGCAAACTGTTCCCAAACTGTTTGCGAACAGTTTGGAAATTGTTTCCGAACAATGCTTGCTGTCC
>NC_087157.1:1450000-1492500 GCF_035594125.1 Scylla paramamosain | reverse complement strand
TGTGCTAGAAACAAGAGTTCCTGTAATCTTTCCTTCATTGGAGTAATCTTTCACAGAAGACCATGCAATTCTTTTCAATCAACTCCTCATGCCAGCATATAAGAAAAATAAACACAAAACTGTCAAAAATAGGACAGTATTCCATCTACGTGCTCATCAAGGTTGGCGCGAACACTACAGCACATTGTAAGTTTGGATTTTAATTTCATTGTCTTTACTTATTTATAACATGAACATCCGTCTCAGTTAGAAAGTGAGCACTCACCACTCGGCGCTGCCTCATCTAAAACACGTGCGCAGCGGTAACAAATAAAATGTTATTCTGGAGTTATTTTATTCATAAAGTGCACAAAGTAATCCATTAAGTAACAAAGATAATAAGTGTAGTTATGATATCAGCACACTGCCAAAGAGAGAAATATTAAAAGTACTGATTAAAGTGGCAGTAATATCAATAACATTAGTAATAATGATAATAATAGAAATGATGATGATAATAATACATTTACTTCATATATTTGATAATTACAAACAGAGAGGGAAGTGTTCAGGTTATTAGAAGATACTTTCTTCTTATACTTTGTTATGTTAGTAAATGGATGATTACTACATCTTTCAGTTTAGTTTTAATGAAAGGATGAGCTAAGCAGCTGAGTTTATGACATATGTCCTGGGAAGCTTGAGTTCTGACAGCCTCCATCTCTCATAGTCTCCATTGGGATGTTTGCGAAGAATCTCTCCCTCGAGTTTACCACTGAACAGCTCCCACTCGGAGACCTTGGTGAGTCTGGTGATGTGAGGCGGGCAGTCCGGGTGATGAGGATGACCTTGCCAGAGCTGCTTCAGGCGAGCTTGGAGGGTCATCCATATATCGAATTTAGTCATGAGTGGCTGAGTCCTGCGGTGTTCACCTTTAAGTTCCTTGCCACTGCAGGGGGTCACCTTCCGCTTGTGAACGGTGGGCAGACTGCGGTGGCGGTGAACGTAAGGGTATTCCCCGAGGGGACTATTCTTGGTAATGAATTGCTCATTTTCTTCAGTCTTGCTTTTACCTTTAGCCCACTGCTGAAGTACACTTTTTCTCTGTGGATTCTTTGATAGCTGGCTCGAGGGAGTCTCTGAACGAACGTGCGAGGTCACTGGTGATGAGGCCTCCGGGGTTCTGGATGCGTGAAGATTAAAATGTCCTTGCGAGGGTCTTGACGCGGAGACCCTGGAAGAACCTGGTGGAAGACTTCCTGCGGGGAGCTTCAGTGATCCAGACGTGGCTCTTCTTGCGGTGAGCTTCGGTGATCCGGGAGTGGGTCTTCGTGTGGGGAGCTCCGGTGATCCGGATAGAGTACTTCGGGAAACAAGCTTCTGCGGTGCACTAGGTTCCTCTCGTGTGCAGGACCTGAAGGCAGCACGCGGGATACTTGGTCTGGGGTACTGGGAGGGGACGTCTGGGGCGCCTGGTGGCTGAAAGTTGGAGGAGCCGTGTTGGTAGCGCGTCTCGTCCATCCTGCTCTTCCTCTCGATCCCTCGCGGCGACTGAACGGCTTTGCTCCTTGCTGGGGTGTCCTGAGTCTTCCAAAGATAAGCCCCAAGCTTCTTAGGTTGCACGTGATTCGCTGGACGCTGGCGTTGTTTGATACGGTAAATAGTGTCCTAACTTCGCCTTAGCTGGGAGATCTTCACTATCCAGCCGAGATAGACTTTCATGCGTTACTGCTGCCACGCCTTCCTTCAGTGAACGGAACGTGTAGTTTATGTTATCGTGTGTATAGTAGTAGTAGTAGTAGTAGTAGTAGTAGTAGTAGTAGTAACATCAGCAGCAATAGCAGCAGCAGCATCATCATCAATAGTAGTAGTAGTAGTGGTAGTAGTAGTAGTAGTAGTAGTAGTAGTAGTAGTAGTAGTAGTAGTAGTAGTAGTAGTGAAGACGCGAGGCGGCAAACAAACGTGATAACGGGGATAAAATGTTGGGTGCAACGCACCTTGAAATAAGCAAGAAACACGGTAATATCAAAGTAAGCTCACAATCAAGTGTGTGTGTGTGTGTGTGTGTGTGTGTGTGTGTGTGTGTGTGTGTGTGTGTGTGTGTGTGTGTGTGTGTGTGTGTGTGTGTGTTTTTTGCTACTGAAGTGTACTACAAATGACACATACTAAATCAAGGGAGAAATCAAGATCACGAGTACACACATACGTATATACATATATTTATACATACACGTACATACAAATGCACGTAAAGGATTACCCAACACGGATATAGTAACAAATACTAGTTACAAACGCCACTTATAGTTTTCATATCTAGAGAAATAACGCAGTTTTTTTTTTTTGCCTCCTAAGTAAAAAAAAAAAAAAAAAATATCAACATTGAAAATAACATAAGCCGTGAACGCATCTGTGCTTCGTCAAGAAAAGGTGAATGTCGCACACTTTTAGCCGCCCTTATTTGCATGCATGTATTGCAATTAATGCAGGATCTATAAATACATACATTCATGCCTTGAGAGTGGCACAGTTTCCCATGACGATCTCGCTCCGTTAAAGGTGATGTGCCCCTCCCCGGCTGTCCTCGGCCCCCTCCCACCGGGCACTCCCCAACCCCTTGCCTGGCGAGGAGACAGCAGAAAACGGAGCAGAGCGAGGGGGGACTATTGAAATGTTCACCTGCCAGTTTTCAGATGTCATGACTCTCTCTCTCTCTCTCTCTCTCTCTCTCTCTCTCTCTCTCTCTCTCTCTCTCTCTCTCTCTCTCTCTCACGAAATAATCAATTCTGTAAGTTTCGATGTTCAAATTTTTCGTGTGTTCTCGTAAATTATTCCACGTACGCTTTCTTTTCTTTTTCTTTTTTTTCTTTAGTTCTTTCCTTTTTTCAATGCTTAATAGCTACATTCCTTTCCTTCCCGGCAATTTTCAAACAATGGTTGGTCAGAGAAACTTTACACACACTGAAATAGAAAAAGGATGTAAATACACACGCACGCACGCACGCTTACACACACACACACACACACACACACACACACACACACACACACACACACACACACACACACACACACACACACACACACACACACACTATTATTATTATTATTATTATTATTATTATTATTATTATTATTATTATCATTATCATTGACGAACATAATACATGCACTATTGACAATACAAGGTTAAGTACATAATAACTGAAAATTACACTGATCAATAACACTGTTGGTTCAACACTAAAAACTACAATACGGTAAATTTAATTAAGATTATTGCATTTAAGTACACTTACACACACACACACACACACACACACACACACACACACACACACACACACACACACACACACACACACACACACACAGAGACCAGTGAATAAATTACTAGCCCATAATATATAAATGGAACATGCCCCACATTTTCTACGTCCTACACAAAGACACACACAAGCCAGGACACCATCACTATTGCGCCTGAGGACCGTGCTGAGTGGAGGTGACAGAGGTGTCTTCGTAAATTGTGGATACGTACACATGCTTCTTCTCCTCATCTACCTTGCTGCTTTTCCGCTCTCGGTATCTTCTTACAAGGTCTTCACTTCCTCTGCCTCGCTATGTGTCATTTATGTTGGCGTCTCCTTATCTCTAGTTCTTCTGTTTCCATGTTCTCCCCTGTTCTATTTTTCATTTTTTTTCCCAGTTTTCCTTTACTCTGTCCTCCGCTATTTCTCTGTTTCTGTTTTTTCCTCTTTTTTTCTTTCTTCTTATTCTCTTCTGGCCTCCTTATTTGTCCTTTTCTCTGTGACCTCCTTATTCTTCTATTTCTGCGTCTCCTTTCTGTCTTTCTTGTTATTCTCCATTTCTCTGTCTTTGCTCGTTCATATCTTACCAAGCTATGCGTCTCCTAATCGCCCATTCTCCCTTCTGCGTTCAGCTATTTATTACGTGCATCAATTCCTCTTACTTGCACCCTTTCGAGATCCTTTCCATTCATCATCACACCCTTGCCTTCCACGCTCACACGTGTGTTCTTCCCCTCCCTCCCCTTCACACTTCTCCCTTCAAACTTGAGCCTTCACCGCCACCCATCCCTTACCAGGGACTTCCCAATGACTACTACTTCCCCTCACCCCTTATTCTCTTTGAAGCCTGCACCCCTTCACGCTCTCGTGTCTTCCAGCCTTACAGCACCCCTTCCAGTGACGTCTTCGCCCCTCCTTCGTTCGTCATGCCTTCACCCCCACTCCTCTCCCTCCCTCGTCATGCTTCCACCCCTCCTTCAATGAGTCAAACACCAAGGAGACGCCCTCCCCCTTCCCTCCTCATGTATCGATTCACCACCTTCCCTTCCTCGGCCTCACACCCTCTCCTCGGATTAAAGGAGTTCAGTATCAGGTGGGTCTCGGCATTTGGGGGTCAGGAGGACATTAAAAAAGGAGGGGCAGGGGTGATTATGGAGGAAAATAACCAAGAGAAGGGGAAGTGGGGTCCACCACATGGAAAATACAGGGAAACTTGGCGCAGGAAGAAATAAACGACTGGGTAAAATTGTATGCTGACTAAACAAGAGAGAAAAAGGGGAATACACTAAATATCATTTCTCTATGGACGTTGGTTAGTTATGTAAATACTAGTGATGTTATTAATATAATGGGTTAACAAATTGACACAAGAATTTTTGAAGTTTGATGATGCAACGAGCATGTTTTTTCTCTCTCTAAGTGGACCTTTTTCTTTCTTTCTTCCTTCTGTTGCCCTTAGACAGACAGCCTCTTACAGAAAAAAATGACTACTAGTACTAGTTTTACTACTACTGCTACTAGCAATACTAATATTACTACCACTTTATTGTATCTAGAAATAATGACAATATAAACACCACTGTAAACTATATTAAATTATTTTTGTTTGCGGCACACACACACACACACACACACACACACACACACACACACACACACACACACACACACACACACACACACACACACACAGGAGGGAAGCAGTGCTAACTTCCCTCCTGCTGCGTGAACATGGCTTTCAGGGAGGAGACAATGCCATATTATCATCATCATCATCATCATCATCATCATCATCATCATCACCCCTACCCATCCATCCATGTGGGTGTGGGAGAGCGGCTCTGAGGCATGATGCTCACCGGCAGCCACCAGGATGTGAGGATGTCAATGATGTATACTGTGTGTCCACAAATGTTCTGCAGGACTATTATGCTATTATTGTTTCATATTGATATCTAAACTATTTTTTAAGGCAAGACTAAATGGCAAAGTGATTGGGAATATATTAGCTAAAAAAAAAAAAAAAAAAAAAGAGAGAAAGCGGGAAGAGCACCATGAATACACCAACCATCTGCCGCCGAACTATAAAAGACTCCAATCAGTGGATAGAGAATTTCTCCTCAAGAAACCTCTAGGGAAACTTTTTTCCTCTATTTCTTATAATTTTCCCCTCAATGCAGGGATGCTTGCAACATTCGGTCAAACGGAAATCAGCAAGGAACAAGTTGAAATTTCCTATTTCGGTATTTGTGGAGTTGGTTGAATTTCCGTGTGATAGGGACAAATAAAAACAGTAGATGTAATAATGTTTATCTGTGGTAAAAAAAAAAAAAATAATGACTGAAGAAAGACAAGAAGAAAAATTACAATCAAACTGGTCGCTCAGATGATTCAGGACTATAAAGGGTATGAAGATAAGTTTCTGAAGTGGCGTCTGGCACCGACGTGAAGTGAGGACGAGGATAAGGGGAGGGGAAGGCGAATAAGGTATTGAGGCAAAGGAGGAAGGAGGTGAGAGAGGCATCGAAGAAGGGAGAGAGGGAGGAGAGGAGAGGAGAAAACCACTTACTAAGGAAGAGAAGAGTGGTGCACGTGGGAAGAGACTAAAGAAAGGAAAGAAAAGGAGCAGGAGGGAAGAGAGGAGTGAAGCAAAGGTGGCGAAAGAGGAACGGGATGAAAGGGGAAGGGAGAAATTAAGAAGGGAGGCGAGAAGGGAAGGCAGCGAAGGAGGGATGGGAGAAATAGAGAAATGAAGGCAAAGGCGAAGGAAGTAAAGGAAGAGAGAGAGGAATAGATACAAGAGTAAAAAGACGTAGAATGGAGAAAAAAAAAATGAAAAGGAGGAGCGAGAGGTAAGAAAGACAAAGGAGGCGGAAGAGGGAAGAGATAAATCAAGGAAAGCAAGTGAGAGAAAAAGAAGACGAAGATATAAAAGGCTTAATAGAGCTAAAGGTGAAAGGACAAAAATAAAGGAAGAAAGAAAACGATAAAAATGGATAAAAAAAAAAAGAAAGAAGCGAGGAGAGGGAGAGGAGGAGGGAGAGAGGGAGAGGATAAATCGAATAAAGGAGACGGGATGGGGAAGGCTGGTATCAAGGAAGGGAAAGGGCGGCGGGAAGGAAAGTTGGGGGAAGAAGGTCAGTGAGCCTCGGTGGCCACGCTCGGCCGGAGGGCACGTAAAGGTGTCCATTAGACGTGGGATGATAATTAAGTTAAAAATGCACGCTAAGCAGCCAACTATTTCTGACCCGTGTGTGCATGTGTGTGTGTGTGTGTGTGTGTGTGTGTGTGTGTGTGTGTGTGTGTGTGTGTGTGTGTGTGTGTGTGTGTGTGTGTGTGTGTGTGTGTGTGTGTGTGGACTTCTGGACAGCACACGTCTATCTTTTTATTCCAAATTTTAAAGTTTTACAATTTTTCTTCCCTGTGTCCGATACCGCTACTAAATACGAGTATATCATGAATACGTACGTACTTACATGCAAGGCTGTGTGTGTGTGTGTGTGTGTGTGTGTATGTGTCTAAAACTGAACATTCCTTGCTGCATACACAAACTTATTCCGCCACTTACACCTCATGGAATACTTAGGATAGCGCATTTAAGCACACAGGTAGTGTGTAAAAGTTACAAGGGCCCTCTCGCTCGCTCGCTCGCTCACTCACTCACTCACACACACACACACACACACACACACACACACACACACACACACACACACACACACACACACACACACACAATTCAGCTACTTATACCTCTCAGAATTCTGGGAACAACGCATACTCATACACATACACCATAAGGCACTTTAATTTCCGTAGGAGCATTTGTAATAAAGCAGTACAACAACAACATTAGCCTATCCATTTATACACTTATTAAAACAAATGCTCGTACAGAAAGCAATCTATCTAATTTCTGCCAATCCGTCGATCATTCATCTCCTCAGCCTCGATCACGGCGAAGGTGCGAAGAGGAGCACGTCACGAAAGGTGCTAAGGTGCTCAGGGTGGCGCGGCGGCAGCTCCTTGTGTGTGCAAGCAGCGGCAACATTCTGGTACAGATCGAACAGCGCCACAACACTCGCTCGATACCTCTCGACGCAACACTTTACAACACGAGGCAGGTACAACACGCGACTGTGAGTGTGTGTGTGTGTGTGTGTGTGTGTGTGTGTGTGTTCGCACGGAGCCAAGCAGTGTTCTTTGTTATGAGTATACAAACTTCAGTCACAGTACAATCTACAAACAGAGCATCAAATATTTAAGTTTTGCGCACAGACATATTCTCTGTCTCTCTCTCTCTCTCTCTCTCTCTCTCTCTCTCTCTCTCTCTCTCTCTCTCTCTCTCTCTCTCTCTCTCTCTCTCTCTCTCTCTCTAAAACACACACACACACGCACACACACACACTTCAAGTCTACAACACGCAAAACAAATCCTTCACGTTTCTCCGTTGCATCTTGAACACGCTCGATTCTGAAAATTACTAAGGATGTAAATCTAATGCACAACCCTGACTTTTCCGCACGAAGCACGGCCGCTCGGGAGCAGCAACTCACTGGGTCCTGTCGCTAAGCCTCCGTTTACCTGCCGCAAGGTGTATACTATTTCACCAGGCAGAAGTTATTAAGGTAAGGTCAAGTGCGCAAGAATAGGGAAAAGTAAAAGAATTATGGAATATGATCGCTTTACTGAAGTTGCAAATGTTGTTATTGTTGAGGGTTGTTGTGACGGTGGTGACGATGACACACACACACACACACACACACACACACACACACACACACACACACACACACACAGGTAGGTAAGCAGGTTAGCAGGTGGCGAGGAGGGGAAGAGGGACATAACGTTCACACAAATTCAGGTGAGAACAGGGAGGGCGGGTCGCGGTGATGTCAGGGTTCCGCTAAAACGTAAAACAAGGAATTAATTGAATCACGACTGAGGGAGGCTGCGTCCAATTCTCTCTCTCTCTCTCTGTCTCTCTCTCTCTCTCTGTCTCTCTCTCTCTCTCTCTCTCTCTCTCTCTCTCTCTCTGCCAAGTCCCATGTAGCTTCATCGGCTCCCCGTCGGGTGCAGAATAGAGGTAACGGAGATCCCCACTGAGAAATCTATTACATCAAGCCAATGCATTTACAGCCGCTTGTGTGTGTTCTCTTCCCTCATCGTCTAAGAAGGAAACGAGAATATGTAAAAAAAATCAATAACTGGGGTAGTGGAGCATTTGACGAGAGAGAGAGAGAGAGAGAGAGAGAGAGAGAGAGAGAGAGAGAGAGAGAGAGAGAGAGAGAGAGAGAGAGAGAGAGAGAGAGAGAGAGAGTCAAAATACTGATGAAGAAAATTTAAAGGGTAAATATTTATCAAGAGGAAAATTTATGGCACGTGTTTATTATTGCCATGTTTGACTGAGGAAAACATTGCGGTGTGACCCACTGGCAGAGAGAGAGAGAGAGAGAGAGAGAGAGAGAGAGAGAGAGAGAGAGAGAGAGAGAGAGAGAGAGAGAGAGAGGCGAATGTGGCGAGACGAGAAAAGAGAAAACGGGTGAATATGCTTATGTAAAGAAAAATGAGATAGAACATATTAACACTACACCAGTAATATTAATTCCCTTGTGTGTGTGTGTGTGTGTGTGTGTGTGTGTGTGTGTGTGTGTGTGTGTGTGTGTGTTTGTAAGAAGAGTGCGGTGAGGCAGCTCGGTGGGAAATTGCGTGTATAACGTTGTGGTGTTGGGTGTCGCTAGGAGAGGCTGTCCCGCCTAGGTGAAGAGGAGGAGGAGGAGAAATAAGATGAAGAGGGAAACACAGGAGGTAAAGAAAAGCGAAAAGAACGAGAACGAAGACGAGAAGGACGAGAAAAACACAAGGTCAGATGAAAGAAAAGAAATAGGAAATACAAAACGGAGATGAGGAGGCATATGGATCTCGGCGGTGCGGTGGCGTGAGCTGCTCCCACGCGTGTCTGGAAGGTTAGGTAAGTTAGAGGCAAGGAAGGCGGCAGGTTAGTCCAAGAGAACGTCTTACATAACACTCGTACCGACTGGTGATATATGGAAAGGAGGAAAGTATGTACAGTGTTCTCGATATTTTAAAATGAAGAGTAAAAGAGTTAATGATTAAGTGGTCTAGAGTGCAATGATAATAGTATGTTAGAATGACAGGGAGAGAGAGGAAGACACAAAGACAGAGACATAGAGAGAGAAAGAGAGAAAGAGAGAAAGGCAGATAGAAAGACAGACACACAAAGAGACGGATACAACCCTAAACCATCAAGAAACAGATCGAAAACAAAAACAGACAAAGAGAGATAGAGAAAAACAGAGAAAAAGAAACACAACCAAAGACAGAAATAGACGCAACACACACACACATACACACGGAAAGACAGCCGGATATAGTAATGAGGTGAAGAGGAATAAGTACGTGTAGGGTGTCGCAAGGTGAGTGAAGGGAAGATGAGGGAAATTGCACATACATAATGAAGGCGAAGTAAGGTAAGGAAGGTGACGAGGGCTGAGTAGAGGGTGTGAGGGTGTGGGAAAGATGTCAGGCAAATGGAAGGACAGATAAGAAATGAAAGTCAGGTGGAAGTGTCCAGGATATGTGTGGGAGTGGAGATAAAAGACAGCAGAGTGTGGAACTTAAGAAGAAAGTGGAATCGAAGAAGAGAGAAGAAAGAAAGAATAAGAAAGACCAGGATAGGATGAAAGATTAAGGGAGATGTGAAGAACTAGAGCGATTGAGGAGAGAATTGAGGTTAGGGAATTGAGAAAAGAAGAGGTTAGGGTAGCATAGGTGACGATAAGAAACAAGGAGATGGGAAAGAAAAGAAGGCATAAGAAAAGAGACAGAGAGAGAAAGAGATGACGATAATAATGATGGTCAATATGAAGAGGGAGAAGAAAAGGACAGATGGAGAAAAGAGAGATATATATAATGGTCAAGGGAGAAAGGAATGGACAAATGGTAAAGGGAGAAAGGTAGAGGGTGAGGGAGGGGAGAGGGAGAGAATGACAAAGCGAGGGAGAGAGAGAGAGAGAAAAGGGGGCACCAGTATACGTGGTGGGTGGGGTACTTCCTGCACTGCGGCAAGAGAGAGAGAGAGAGAGAGAGAGAGAGAGAGAGAGAGAGAGAGAGAGAGAGAGAGAGAGAGAGAGAGAGAGAGAGAGAGAGAGAGAGAGAGAGAGAGAGAGAGAGAGAGAGAGAGAGAGAGAGAATTACTAGAGAAAATATTCCACGAGAGAGAGAGGGAGAGAAATTACTAGAGAAAATATTCCACGATACTAAAATAAAAAAAAATAGGCAAACTTTAAAATGACATCTAAATAAGCAACAAAGAAACAGGAAAACATCCATTTCTGATGACGTAGCTGCGAGAGAGAGAGAGAGAGAGAGAGAGAGAGAGAGAGAGAGAGAGAGAGAGAGAGAGAGAGAGAGAGAGAGAGAGAGAGAGAGAGAGAGAGAGAGAGAGAGAGAGAGAGAGGAAATCCACAACAACAGATAACGTAAGCTATTCCTCCTCCTAATCCCCATCCAGACCCTTGCGTCCCTCATCCCATTTTACTTCATCCTCTCGTTTCCTCCCTCATCTCTCCCCTCCCATCCCTGTTTATCCTCATCGCCCCCTCATCCCCCCCTCCTTCTTCTCATCCTGCCCCTCTCTGCTTCCTCTTGCTTCCCCTAACTCCCTTCCTCTTAACACCAGTAGGATTCTCTTGGAAGCTGCAACAAATTATTCTTGACTTCTGACTCCCTTGCTTTACTCCATATGCTATCCGTTGTGTGTGTGTGTGTGTGTGTGTGTGTGTGTGTGTGTGTGTGTGTGTGTGTGTGTGTGTGTGTGTGTGTGTGTGTGTGTGTGAACATCAGCTTGCGGATGAGGAAGCCACGACATCCTAAGCTATTTAAATATTCATACACGCCAACACAAATCCGCACCCCACCATGCAGGCATCCCACACCGCCGCCACACCCGCTCACCTGCATATCTTTACACCACTCACCTGAAATCCCTGTGAAACCTTTCCCCCTCCTCCTTCTCTTCCCCGTATTCATGTTCGCTCCCCTCATCACGCCTCCCTGTCCCTCTGTCTAACGCCCTCTCAGTGAGTTTACATTTTGCTCTCTTTCCCATTGGCGGTGGTGAGCCTAAATGCGTCTCTCTCTCTCTCTCTCTCTCTCTCTCTCTCTCTCTCTCTCTCTCTCTCTGCTTTCAGGCCCCAAACTTCCACTTTGATCAACATTTGCTTTCCTCACTCTAAGTATCTCCTGTGAATTAGTTACCACAAGTCTTCCTCTTCCTCATGTCTAGCGCCCCAGAAACCCCCTTCCTTCATCCCAATCTTCGCATCCTTCTACACATCCTACACTGCCTCTCACCACACAGTTTCCTCCTTCCTGCTCTTAGCTCTTCCTTCCTCCTTTCCTTCGCTCGACAGCTTTCTTCACTCTTCTCATTCTTCTCTTTCTTACTCGTCAGCTTTTCTTCACTTTTCTCTTCTTAATCTCTGCTGTTTCTTCTTCTTTCACTGTTCTCTTCTTCTGTTCTATCTTTTTCTTTATCCTCTTTTTCTCCTGGCTCTCCTTCCTTCATTCTCCTTTTCTGTTTCCATTTCTACCTTCTCTTCTTCCTCTTTCGCCACTTTATTCATCCTCCTTCTCTTCTTTCTTAATCCTTCTCTTCTTGTTATCCTTTCTTCATTGCTGTGTTCTCCTGCCTCTCTTTGTTCATCCCCCTCTTCTCCTGCCCCCTTTGTTCATCTCCTCTTGTCCTATCCTGCCTTTTCTTCATCATCGTCTTCTCCTGTTATCCTTTCTTCATTTCATTCTTGCTCTGCTTCCTCCACTTCTATGCTCCTCGTCCCTTTTTCTTTTCTCTCTGCCTTTCTTTTCCTGCCTTGACATCATCACTTTGTGGCCGATAAATTTCCCCAGAGGCCGCGGCATCGTAACAGAGGGTAGCGATTTTGGATTGTTTGTAAAAGGGGTCTCCCATCCTGCACTCCCTCCTGCCTTCCCTCCGCCATTCCCTCCTCCCCTTACTCCTGCCTCTCACCATCTGCAGCTGCTCCTCCTGTTTGTTTGTGTGTGTGTTTTTTTTTTTGTCTCTGTCTGTCTGTCTCTTATCTTCACTTCTACATACTTCTCACTATCATCATTTGCTATTATGTTTTTTCTTCTTTTCCACACTGTACCTTATCCGTCCTTCTTGTCATTGTTATCTTTATGTGTCTTTATATATTTACTATGATTTTTTGAACAACCATCCTCTCAACTGTATGAAAGGAACAAGATCATATGCACGGATGAATGAGGTCTAGATGCAACAACAAAAAGCAACACACACACACACACACACACACACACACACACACACACACACACACACACACACACACACACACACACACACACACACACACACAGGAAATCACTATACACAAGACCAAAGCTGTGGGACATAACCCCGTCTATTTATGCCTCTGAATATCAATATAATTCCCTACAAGTACAAATTAGTAAAGATTAAAGAAAAATACTAGCGCTCCGAGTTAATTAAGAGCCGTTATTATCTTCATGCTCTCTTCGCCGTCCTTCGCCTATCCTGCTTTGTCTGCTACAGGTTTCCCAGACACAGGCAGTCAAAGTCAGGTGCCGCCAAGCAGTATAAATGAATCACATCCACCAAACAATGTCACAGCAATTTCCAAATGAAAAAAAATGCGAGTTTGTGGCAAACAAAATTTTCTCCCCACCACTCTCTCTGTAAGACTAATTAACTGGTTCGCTTCGTAAGAGGAACGAGTTTAAAAAAAAAAACTCTTGGCAACAAACTACATTGAACCTTCGTTTTCTGCCCTCCCGGCTACTCTTTCAACATCACTGTTAAACTTCACACAATAATAAACTGTCGTGATTTGACTAGCACCACACACACACACACACACACACACACACACACACACACACACACACCACACACACACACACACACACACACACACACACACACACACACAAATAAAAACCGACAGGCATCTTTACCGGAAACCTTCCATCCGTCACTCAGTCTCCAGCAGAGGCATTTTTTATTTTCTTTGTTCCATAACATGCGCTGATATATACATTTTTTTCTTCCGTATTTAGCTTACGCATATTTTCTGCCTGATTTTTCTTTTTGCTTTATGTCCGTATGTCCCTCCGTCTGTCTGTCTGTCTGATCGATCGTCCCTGTGTGTGGTGTGTGTGTGTGTGTGTGTGTGTGTGTGTGTGTGTGTGTGTGTGTGTGTGTGTGTGTGTGTGTGTGTGCCTGCCTTCCTGCCTGCCTGTCTTTCGTCCTGCCTGTTCGTTCGCCTTTTTCCACGTCAAATCCCCTATCGTGCCTCCCATCCTTTTAGTTACTCTTAGTGTTCCTCCTTCCATCGCGCCGCCAGAGTCAGCGACACCCTCCCTGATGAAAGCCGCCGCGGTGAGCCGACACTAACAAGGAGCAGCGACACCACAGGATCACTGAAGAGACGAGAAAGAGAGCAAAAACGTTCTTCACTATCTATTTTTTATTTTTATTTTCTTGAAGAGGGTAGGAGTGTAAGGCTTTTGTTTCGTGTTAATGAGATACGTCTTAAAAACAACGTGTGGATTACGATGACACTAAGAAAATAGAAACGTTACTGTGTGTAGTGTTATAATTTAATTCTCTCGGTTTTTAGTACTAAGGGATCAAGTCGATGGAGAATGCTGAGGTCAAGGGAAAGGGACAAAATTTAAATGTCATTAAGGATGATGGTGGCGGTGCAACGTCTAACTCGCCCAGCTTAACTAACTAATTGGGCAAACTTAGCTACGGCCAGGTATCCCACTCATGTGACCCGCAGCAGCCGCACCCTTAATGACATGCAAAATAAAATAGGGCATCTCATGGAAAAATAAAAGCCATAGCGATGTTTACAATTAACCTATTTGAAAACGTATAGATAACATATACGTAAATAAAAAGGCAAATAAACTTATATACGTAAATCACATTAACGAACGCGCATGGACGAGTAATTTGGTAGCGAAACGTAACGCGAAACTGGGGCAATAATCAGCTTTTTCCTCTGCTGGCCAAGTCATATGGAGCTGTGCAGGGCAGTGAGCTCAGTGACAGAACCATTGAACAAGTCTCTTAAAACAAAGGGATGCAGTGAGACAATGGCAGCGCTCCACGCGTCACATCTGTACAGTTTGATGTCACTCGTCCACAGAAGGAATGACAAGAGTCTGAGTTTTAACACGTGGGAAATTATAAACAGAAGGGCGAGGAGACTCAAAATTGAATATTTATACTCTGATAAACAATTAGAAGGCTTAACATATGTATAGTTTGATTTTCTTTATTCCTCTCTCCAACAATTCAGTACAAAGAGGAGCGTTGGATGGCGAATGAGCATTGAGGGGAGGTGGGGAGGTGGTAGGTTGAGTGCAATTTCCAGTAACCCGAACACGTAACCGATGAATATATAGAATATAGGGGCATATAGGAAAATAATTAAAGCTCAGTAGAAAAAAAAAAGGGAATCCACAAAAATGGTACAAGAAAAGAAAATGACAGGTAAAAATACAATTCCTATTACCTTACAAAACGAAACATAATCAACAACTTCAAATATCACAAACCGTTACCTCCTATTTTCATGTGATGTTTATTCTGTCCATTTTTCCCCGAGGACCACCACAACAGCACCCCGTGACGCCCAACACAAGGCATGGGGAACTTCTACACATCACACACTCGCAACCTCTTTCTCTATCCATCCAAGTCAAGAATGAGCATTGAGGGGAGGTGGGGAGGTGGTAGGTTGAGTGCAATTTCCAGTAACCCGAACACGTAACCGATGAATATATAGAATATAGGGCATATAGGAAAATAATTAAAGCTCAGTAGAAAAAAAAAAGGGAATCCACAAAAATGGTACAAGAAAAGAAAATGACAGGTAAAAATACAATTCCTATTACCTTACAAAACGAAACATAATCAACAACTTCAAATATCACAAACCGTTACCTCCTATTTTCATGTGATGTTTATTCTGTCCATTTTTCCCCGAGGACCACCACAACAGCACCCCGTGACGCCCAACACAAGGCATGGGGAACTTCTACACATCACACACTCGCAACCTCTTTCTCTATCCATCCAAGTCACTCTCTGTCTACTGCCATTCTTTTACCTTCCTCGGCTCAACCTGATAAAAGGCCATCTGTGGCGGTGCGAGGCGGCAGGGAGGGGCGACTCAATTATCTGTTAACGAGATGACGCGCTGAAGGGAACTGTCGTGAAATGAGGATCGGTAGGGAGGACGACGACTGGGACGAGGCAGGGGATCATCAGGTCACGAGGAAAGGGCTGAAGGTCGGGATAAAGAAGAGGACGAGACAAGGAGGGCTGATACGAGTATATGGTGTTGAAGCGACAGACTGAGGAACTTTTTAAGTGTGAGGTTTCGGTGAAGCGAGGATGTGAAAGAAAACGTTGCAGTGAGTGAAGGAAACTCAACACGAGCACAGGTAATGATGATAACTGTGAAAGGGCACTCCCAAAAATCAAAAGCCTCATTGTTCACTCAATGATCGACTAACTGAATGACTGACTGATATGACTTCCCCCCCCTCTCTCTCTCTCTCTCTCTCTCTCTCTCTCTCTCTCTCTCTCTCTACAAATGAATACTGTCATTAATGGACACTAACAAAAATTCTAAGACGAAAGATCACGGACACAAGTCAATGAATTTTATGTGTACGCATTGTTATGTTCCTGGGTGCTAAAAGGACATAAAAGACAAGTATCAAATGAATAGCAAAAAAAATCATGATAAAAACTATTTGTGTAAAGAGGATGTCATTGGGAAGTTGAGACCGTGGCGGCACGATCGGCTCATTAATCGATCAGGATGTCAGGTGCGACGTGACTGTTTGCCTCAAACCAGCAGTGGAGGGCAAGACTGATCCAGGCCTTAGCTAGCGAGAGGTCACCGAGATGCAAATGTGTGGCTAGAGATGGAGGCTGCGGCATCTCTCAGGTCTTCTTCTACTACTACTACTACTACTACTACTACAAACAGTCAGTCTCATTTCAATACAGGACAAGTCTTCATTACTAGTGCTGTCAACTGCCTGACTACTCCAATTACCTCATTATACCTTGTTATCTCATCATTTAGTTCCGTATCCGTAGCGTCTTATTTTTTTTTTTATCTTTAAGTTGCTATTCTGCTGCTCCAGAAGGGAAAGAGGAACAGTGACAACCAAAAGTGCATCAGGACAAAAAAAAAAAAAATAAATAAATAAAGAAAGAAAGAAAATAAATAAAAAAATAAACATAAAATAAATAAATAAATAAATAACTACCAATTCGTCCGTGTCACTGAGAAAATAATGAATGACGAAATGTTACAAGAAATGGACTATTAATACAGCTCTCCACAGAGACGGTCAAAAACAGGCAATCACCTTTTTTCGAATACTGACTGATGACTGTATGGATGCCTCAGGTGACGTAGATGCCACGGTCTACCAGTACTCGTAAGTGAACCCTCCCGGCGCAGACCATCACTCTCAGCAACGACAGCCATGGGAGAGTTAGCGTCGCCCTAACACTCTAGATAATATTACGTCGACTCACTTCCAGCCCACGTGCCTATGTTTTATTATTTCTTTTGAGTGTGTGTGTGTGTGTGTGTGTGTGTGTGTGTGTGTTTGTCAACTTCTAGCTTTATGCATGTAGGACATGAGCAATGAGATCAGTGTGCCACGTGGACGCCCCCTCCCCCCTTCCCCCCTAAAAAAAAGGCAAAATGAAGCGAAGTGATAACTGATCCAAACAAATCATGTATTTCAATTCCTACTTTCCGCAAACAAAAGTGATCAGTTTGAAATGCATAACGCCAATAACTTTCACATAGCCTCATTTAAACACACGATCGAGAGAGAGAGAGAGAGAGAGAGAGAGAGAGAGAGAGAGAGAGAGAGAGAGAGAGAGAGAGAGAGAGAGAGAGAGAGAGAGAGAGAGAGAGAGAGAGAGAGAGAGAGAGAGAGAGAGAGAGAACTACGAACTACGAAATTTCGATCCGTGAAAATTTTGTAGCCAATATAAGAAGGACCATTCATCCAATTATAAGCAAAACCAAAATATGATTAAATGTTTTAACCGACGGACATAAAACTGTTTATCAATGAAAGAACCTGGAAATATAGGAGGATAATGAGCAGTTCTCCTCCACCATCCGTACCTCATTGAAGACCAGATAACAGGCACTAAACTGGCGGAGGGAGTGACCAATCGGGAAGGGCAGAGAGTAATAACGAGGAACAGGAGTGCGAGGGAGGAAGGAAGGGATAGAAAAGGTCTAGAGGGATATGGGACAAATAAGAAGAGGCCTATTTTCAGAGAACCAATGGCAGGGAGGCTTTGCGTCATAACTAGTGCAAAAGAGAGAGAGGGGAGAACCGCAGGAAGAGAGAGACAGAGAGAAATCAATGAGTGTGTAGTGAGGAGCAGAGTGTTATGGCACAACTCCTATGCGGCGGTGGGCGTTACAGTTAGCACAGTCTGCAAAGTGTGGCTGACAGTCAGTATAACGGAAGTGAAAAAATGCAAAGTGGCTAAGCAAGTCAGATTAGGTCTGGGAGGAACAGTGAACGCAGTGAGATGCAGCGAGCGTGGAGGAGGAGGAGGAGGAGGAGGAGGAGAGATGCACGACAAAGGGAGGGAGGGAGAGAAGGAAAGAATGGTGTGTGTGTGTGTGTGTGTGTGTATGTGTGTGTGTGTGTGTGAATAGGGTAGGAACAGAATAAGCCTGGTGATAGCAGACGGAACAGTACGTAAAGAAACTATGAGACCACTGCAGAGGATGAGCAAGAAAGTAGATTTATAGCGATTTTTGTAAGAAGTTTTGAAATGTGGTGAGGAAAAACCACTGCACTGCACTGGTGGCAGTGATAGTAGCAGTAGTGGTGATGGTAGTAGTGATGATGGTGGCAATGGTGATGCTGGCAGTTATTATGAGGAATAACAAAAAAATAAATAAATAAATAAAATAAATAAATAAATAAATAAATAAATAAAATAAATAAATAAAATAAATAAATAAATATAAATAAATGAATAAATAAATAAATAAATAAATAAATAAAAAATAGGGATTTATGATGTTTGACGCTTCTGCATGTAAAAAAATATCCACACAATATAGGCAAACATTACGTGAACTGGAGCCTCTCTCTGACGTGCATGACACACGAATGTTTAGGGTCAACACGAGTGTTTAGGGTCATGTTATTGTTAGACGATACAGTTTAAGGCTTTGGATGATTGAAGACTTCGTTGCATCTCATTTCTGAATAACACGTAGCCATTCATTGCTGTCCAATGGCTGGCAAGCGTGAGCGACTTTTCACTTCTGCCCGAGCTGTGCTAATTGTCACTCCAACATTATTCGCTATCTACCACTTTACCTCTCCAAAGTTTTCAGCTTCTTGATCAATGCAGATACCGACAACTCGAATTCCAACTTTCATATCATCACGTTTCTATAAACTAGCATTTTACTGGTTATTAATACTTAAATAGGGATATTGTAGTGAATCTGAAAAATGCTTTTTACCGAGCAAAGGTTTCTTCAGGTTATGTAAGACTGGTGCAGAAGGGCGGGAGTTGCCAGGGTGAGAGAGAAGACGTTCCCTCCAAGACAAGCCAGGCTGCCCGAAGTTAGTGCTGGCCAGCGAACATTAGCAGTCACGTGTCCCAGTGGAGCCACCACAAAGGACTTTATGCGGTAGACTTAGAAGTAGACAACAATACGGGTGTACGTGTGAACGAGTGTGCGTGCTGGCGGGCGAACGTGCGTGTGCATGTGTGTATGTTTTAATTGTCAAATGTTTTCTTAAATTTGCGTTTTTTCCAGTTTAATGTTGTAAGGTAAGCATATAGTTCCTTAAGTGTGTGTGTGTGTGTGTGTGTGTGTGTGTGTGTGTGTGTGTGTGTGTGTGTGTGTGTGTGTGTGTGTGTGTGTGTGTGTGTGTGTGTGTGTGTGTGTGTGTGTGTGTGTGTGTGTGTAAAGCTGTGCACAGTGAATTCCTGATGTGGTAGTGGATGACAGACTTATTGATCCCTCGTGGTCGTCAATACAATTCCTCGTTTATTATTCTGTTTAGTGAATTCCTTTGATGACCTGAAAATAATTAATGCACACAACATAATCCAGGCACGCCGTATGTCCATTTTTTTTATGCCTTGTCATCAGAGTAGGGCCTCTTTATACTATGGAATTCATAAAGTTTTACAAGTCTGGTTTTTTTTTAACGGGTTTCGGAAAGTTGGAGTGTGGCAACATTCCGCTAAGAAACTAAACCCAAGGAGAGTTGAAAATTAAAACCAGAACTCAATCTTGCGCGAAGCTTAACAGGCTAACAAGAAAAAACTACCACAACATAACGGACTTTAATCTTTTTTTCTCTTTTCACTTTTCATTCAGGTTCTTGCTCTTCCGGTGGACGAGGTCGACGAATTCCTTTCCCATAGTCCCTCCTCACTTCCTCCCCTTCCATGCGTCACACAGACAAGGCTTCGCTGTTCAAGTTTACCGGGCCGAAGCGTCAGACATACGAATATCGGTCACGTGTTACGAGCGTTGTGAGGAGGGACTGAATTATGTCCACCCCCTCCCCGTACCTACTTCGGTCCCGCTGCTGCCCTGTCACCGGCACGCGCAAAGTCCAGCCCACTTCTTCCTGACGCTCGCTTTCCACTCGCCTCTACGCGCACACCTATTCCGCCTCCACCTCAATACGCATCTGCTTCACTTTACCCAACCATCGCAGCTGTACCTGCTACTCTACACCTGTATCTGCCATCCTTATATAGAGATCAGGTTTAGTTTATCTCTTCACCGTGTTTCCACACCGCCACATGTCACCCTAACACCCATCAGCTTTAGTTCACCTCTTCACTACATCCGCTCGCAAAAAAAAAAAAAAAAAAAAAAAAAAAAAAAAAAAAAACACTGTTTGATTCCAACACACCTGTCCGATCGATCACTGCAAATGCTCCCTCTAAGTACCTGTGCACCCCGGCGTCATCATTTGATAGGCCCACGACAGCTGGCGTAGCTACGGAATTTCTCGTCAAGAATGTTGATGACAAGACGAATCTCTCGTCGGTGAGTGTTCCTGTCATCAGGCGATGGCTGTCCCGCATTCCACACACAAAATCTCCTTTTCTTTCTCTTAACTTATCTCTCGTATGAAAAGATAGGTATGAGGAAAGACGCTTCGAACAAACTTACTTCCAAGATGAATAATAAATTTAAATACTCGTAATGTGCAAAGCGCGTGAAATTACACATGAATAAATTAGTTTCTCAGTTCCAAGCTTGAAAGAAAAAAATGAGGCAAGTGCAGTAGGAGGAGACACACACGCACACGGACACACACACTTGGTGCCAGAAATACACCTCAGCCAGGAAAGCATACGCCTTTTTTTGTGTGAGTGTGCGTGTAGGTGTGTGTTTGTGTGGTCGCGTGCGAGCGTGGAGAGGCGATGGGCCAAGACCCAAGATGAAGTGCACCAAGAAGGAAAGCGAGGAGGAAGAAATTTGTTGTGCGAGGAATGAAAGCACCCGAAGAAAAAGTAAACATGCATAAAGACAGATAATAACAGGATAGCATGTTGACAAACTCGGTGTGTTGCACGAAAACAGCAATTATGCCTTGGCTCCGCATGTTACAACTAGTGTTCCCTACCTCTTGTTCTCTTTCCTCTTCTTGTGGGGGCTGGCCTTGGGGCGGTTCTGGGTCAGCCCCCATTCCTTCTGGTAGTGACGAGAAATGTTGGAGTTTGACGCAAAAGGAGCCGCTTAGCCTTCGTCAGGAGAGAAGGCAGCGGCCGTGACGTCCTCACGCAGGCGTGGGTACACACATGGACGGGGACACCAGAGTGGTATATGGGGATGGATGATGGGCATGGATGAAAGGACTACTTGGGGTCACAGCATAACATAATAAAAGAGAAGGGCAGTGGTTTGGCGTGATGGGTGAAAACGTCACAATGGGACGCCTGCGAGACAGCCCGCCGCTGGCCGCCGCTCATCCCGGGCACATGGCACGGCCCATGGAGTTACACGAGGTTCCTGCCGAGCCATCACCTTTCCTTCACATCTTCCCGACACCTTACTACCTCTTCTTGCTACTCCGCACACTTCCTCTCACTCCACCTTCCCTACTGCACTACCTCCGTACCGCCGCGACTTCTTGAGTGGCATATTACACCTGAGCCAGCGGCGCCACCATCACTACTCTCACCACTCGCGTGTCACTCGTCCCACCACTACCAGGCCACAGCTCGATACTATTGTATTTTCACGTCTCAGAATTTGGTACACAAGTTTCAGTCGCAAGTTGCTTCACAATTTAATAATCCTCTGTAGTGAAGACCAGTCTGGGAGGGGTGGGAGGGGGCCGCATCCTCGTGGCACGCCCTCAGGAGCATGCCCTGTGGAACCCTGCCTGCAGCCTGCCCTCGCGTGTACTGACGGCGTGGTTGTGCTGATGGTGGCGTTGGTCATCCATGAAGGAGGAGGAAGAGGAGGATGGGGGAGGAGGTGGAGGAACAGGAGGAGAGGAGGCGGTGGTGGGTGTGGCCAGGTACATCCGGGGCCGAGCAGGGGGCGGGGCCTGGCTCAGCTCGACCTCACCCTTTGATAGCTATCACGTTCACCGGGTGACGCCCTCTCACAGACTGGCATTCACGCCCAAACGCGTCTACCTTGTTGGCAAAGTGTTGTTATTGTGGTGTACGAATGCAGACTGGAAGAACGTGCGTGCCGCGATAACTATTTAGGAGTATTGTAGGGGTACGAGGTAAGAGCAGCAGCCAGTCAGTCACTGCGCAAAACACTGAGTGAATATCGGGTTGCAGACCGTGGGTCAACACGCGGTCCCGGTGTTGGGGTTCGTCCGCGACCTTTTTCCTTCAACACCCACGCCTGCACACGCTTCTTGACACTGCACTTGAGGGAGGAAGGTGAAGGCCGGTGTGGATGTAACGTGATATAGTGTTGATACTCTACCCATCTAATCAATCTATCTGTCTCTGAATACAGACAGGTGGATAGATAAGTATATATAAGTTATGTGAAACGTAATACTTGGAGGTATATAATTCATGAAAACCTTATGACATCTAGATATGAAATCGTTCTCGCGTCAAAATTCCTATCACGAAGACACGCAAGGCACAGCACGCCTCCAGAGAGAGAGAGAGAGAGAGAGAGAGAGAGAGAGAGAGAGAGAGAGAGAGAGAGAGAGAGAGAGAGAGAGAGAGAGAGAGAGAGAGAGAGAGAGAGAGAGAGAGAGAGAGAGAGAGAGAGAGAGAGAGAGAGAGAGAGAGAGAGAGAGAGAGAGAGAGAGAGAGAGAGAGAGAGAGAGAGAGAGAGAGAGAGAGAGAGAGAGAGAGAGAGAGAGGAGCAGTGTAGAGATAATGACCACACTGCGATAAAAAAAAAAAGATAAATTATTCATCACAGTGGGAGCAGGAGGAACACAGCTGATCCGTTCACCACACACAGCAGGCGGCGTGCGGTGCTTCTCGTCCAAGAGCAGCTCACACAAAGCCGGTAGCTGGAAACTGATCTTGCGAGACACAGGACGACGAAAAGGAAGTAAAGAAACGCGAAGCATGAAAACATTTTTTCATGGAGCTGTAGAGCTGCATTCTGGGTTGTAGGAGGAGGAGGAGGAAGAGGAGGAGGAGGAGGAGGAGGAGGAGGAGGAGGAGGAGGAAGAGGAGGAGGCAGAGGAGGAGGAGGAGGAGGAGGAAAGAAAAAACATGAAAATAAAGAAGACGAGAGGGATGCAGAGAAACACAAAGAGAAAGAATAAAAGGGAGCGAGGAGGAGGAGGAGGAGGAGGAGGAGGAGGAGGAGGAGGAGGAGGAGGAGGAGGAGGAGGAGGAAGAGGAGGAGGAGGAGGAGGAGGAGGGTGCAAGGCAGGCAGCAGAAAGCCTACTACCATCTAACACAATTACCTGCTTGATTAGATTACTCATTTTTTTACAGATGGTCGCTACTGGTGTGAGGGCGAGACAGAAAGGCAAGGAGGCGCTCGCTCACTCACTCACTCACTCACTCACTCACGGTGCCGGCAAGGAAGCTCTAACACTGTATCTCTTAGCACCACCACACACGTTCATTTATTACTCTTAATCTTCTGGCATTGATGGTTTTCGGTACTAGGCTGCCTATTTCTCTGGATGAAAATGAAATTGCCGTTGTCAGACAGTTATTATTATCATTACTTTTATTATCATTATTATTATACTACGAAAGTTCATGTACGTGAAAGATAGAAATGTGAAAGTACTATGCACCCCCAATGATTGAATACATTAATAAAAAAAAAAGAAAAATGATGAAAAGCGAAATCAAAGGAAAAATAAAAATAAGAGTAAAGTAACAAATAGATAAAAGAGGAAAGGTGGAGTACAAAGGAAAAGAACCACGTCAATAAAAAAAATAAATAAATAAATCAACAAATAAAAAATATATGAATAATCTAGATCTATACATACATAACAGCACACGGCACGAGGATCCCAATTAAGTGAAGCCAACATATTACGCCACGAAGATTAGGAGAATGCTCTTACAAGGATAAGAAATCTATACGCACATAAACCAGGAGCAGGACAAGGAGGACACGAGGGCAGGCGGGGCGGCAGTGCATAGAGTAGTGGCTGGTAAAACACGTATCGAACCTAGAGTGAGAGACAAAGCTGGAAGGATGAAAGAGTTGAGCTGATATATCTTGTTTATGACCATACGAGTCCCTGTGTGTGTGTGTGTGTGTGTGTGTGTGTGCTGAGACAGATCGATTCACAGGCCATAATTCTTGAGGAGTGAGCGGTGTTTGCGCCCCTAGTGACCCGCCATGCTGTGCGAAGAGTGTGGCTGGGCTAAGTGTGGTGTGGCGTGGTGTGGTGTAGCTGTGTGTGTGGAGTTAAGTGTGATGTTGTACGGCTGAGTTGAGTGTGATGTGGTGTGGCTGAGATGTATGTTGGGAGAAGTGTGGCGTGGAGTGGCTGGGCTATGTGTGGCTGTGAGTGGTGAGCAGTGTGGCGTGCCGTGGGGTGGCCAGCTGTCTGAGTAACATTCGTTGAAATAAGGAACGTATAATTTTTCCAGGACCAGTTATGACACGACCTTTCATTACAACCTACATTCTCCCTTAATCTTTCAACCAGTTCACTGAAAATACACGCGGTTTCCTGTGCCGTAACATCAGACACAATGCAATGTTTAACTAAGATCAAATGCAAGCGTGAGACGATCAAGGAAACTGAGCGACATGACCCATAGCCTGCCTGCCTTCACTGTTCCTCCTATTCCTTACAGGAAGAGTTCACAAAAAGAATAATTGTCATCAGCATTCTCTCCATAAAATCTACAGCAGGCAAAGTCCAGAGAGAGAGAGAGAGAGAGAGAGAGAGAGAGAGAGAGAGAGAGAGAGAGAGAGAGAGAGAGAGAGAGAGAGAGAGAGAGAGAGAGAGAGAGAGAGAGAGAGAGAGAGAGTACGAATATGGAGGTAAGGGAGTGAACAAAGAAGAAAAGAGCTGCGGACCGACGCTTTGATGGACGTGATGGAAGAATGTGCAAGAGAAAAAGGCAACTTTTCTCAACCTCGTGTACAGTGTGGCACTCACCCCTGACCTTCCCGCCGCCAGTGCCGCCACCACCACGCAGGGACGACATCATTAACACCAACAATGACACAGTGACTCATTTTACCCACAGATAAAACTTTCTTGACTGACCTTTGCTGTTGCTGTCGTTGCTTGCTTGCTTGCGTGTGTGTGTGTGTGTGTGTGTGTGTGTGTGTGTGTGTGTGTGTGTGTGTGTGTGTGTGTGTGTGTGTGTGTGTGTGTGTGTGTGTGTGTGTGTGTGTGTGTGTGTGTGTGAGCTTAATAGATAGATAGATACATAAATATAAATATATATACATGCATATCTTGCAGAAGGGAAATAATGTAGCAATACTTGAATAAAGCATGTATTGTGCTATAAGTGAGTGAACATGACCGGCGCTGCATGAACACAATAGCCAGAGACTCAATGGAACAATCGCTGCCAGCTTTTTCTCACCAGTTGAAGTAGAGCCAATATATTAATTTTCATTGTTAATGTTACGTATGCATCCTATTGCTGTGGTCGCTGATCAAACAATATTTCAATATATACCCTTTATTTGCGAATTGTGAGAAATAAAACTGTTCCTTTATCCAGGTGAATAATACAACAAAAAAAAAAAAAAAGGCTAATATTATTTTTGGTGCAGAGCCTAGTGCTGTTAAGGCACATTTTCTTCGCAGTGCCAGTCGTTATGCTATTCCCACGTGCCGCCCGCCCCTCGACATGAATGGCGAGGCAGGATGACCCCGGACCAACATAACGACTGGCTGTGCAAAGGAAATGTAACTTACATTACTGGGCGACACTCCAAAAACAAATTGGAGTTTTCATGTGTATTATTTTCCAACATTTCACTTGCGATAGATAAAAAAGAACAGTAGAAAATACAGAATAAACCACATTGTTATACTGCCTAATTCAATCGCAATCTTTGTGGTAATATTAAAAAGCCTAGGCTGCCAACATGAAATAAATCATAATTACAACCGAGAGTTCCCGTGTTCAAATTCCGGACGAGATGAAGACAAATTAGTCTCGTTTCGTTCCCTGCTGAGGCCCTCCCCACCAAGCAGAGAATGAGTGTAAGAGTTGTAAACTAAACAGTTATGGCCTTGTAACCCGGTGTCGTGTTCGTAGCTGTCCGCTCTGTTTACAAACAAAAGCTCACTGCTGTGAACACTTTAGAGGTTATATTTCATCCCTATATTCAGCTAATGTCTTCAGTCATGTTGATGACAGCATGATGTGCTCTTAGCTGTTGTCTTCTACGCCGTTGTCCTCCCGCGAACTGCGCTTGCTTAGAACTCAATCATTATAAAGGCTTGTTGACAAACATATCTATTCGCTGCTGTCCACAACATGGCTGAAGACTTAGCTAAAAGGTTATCTAAATATAGGAATGAAATTGACCCTATAAAGTGTCCACAACATTCCAGCTTTTCTCTATAAGCAAAGATCGGAGAGCTAAGTACAAACTGACAGTTGGGAATACGACACGGACACCCTCGCCAAGAGGCCCCAGCCAGCGTGGCGAAGTGCCTCCAGCTACTGAGTGAGGGAGGCTTTTGTGCTGCACTGGACTCGATCAGACTTATGAAAAAAAAAATAAATAACAATACTAATGAACGAGAGAGAGAGAAAAAAACAAAAAAACTAGAACAATTACTTCCATATTAGAGGAAAAAATTTATCAGCAAGCGAGATATTTTTTTTCCAGGAGAGATTAATCATTCTACATCTTCGTCCCAGCACCAGAAAAATCATGCACGGCTATTATAACGTCACTGGCCTATCAATTATAATGAAATGGAGTTATGTTGCCCTTGTTACCAGGCTTCCCAGTGTGGCTATACTTTTCCAAAGCTTTGTGTGCGCATAAAACTCTACTCGCAGCACCAAAGTCAGCGGGGTATGGAATTAGTTAAAATATTCTATAAATGATACACGCAGGAAGAGTAATGGGGCAACACACAAAAGAGAGAGCGAGGAGTATGAGGGGAGCAAGGGATGTATTTGATGGCACTAGGGATTATTTCCTCTTGGAACTGCAGCCTCTTCAGTCCTATGGGGTTCCATCTGACCACCCGTGCGTCCTTGGCGAGGAGTGGTGAACAGGAGCACAGGACGAGAAGAAACCAAATGTAAAGACGGAGGATGGGACAGAGAGAGAGAGAGAGAGAGAGAGAGAGAGAGAGAGAGAGAGAGAGAGAGAGAGAGAGAGAGAGAGAGAGAGAGAGAGAGAGAGAGAGAGAGAGAGAGAGAGATGGGAGATGTAGAGGAAGGGAATAATATTAACTAAGGGAATGAGAATTTATGTGTAATGCAAGCACGCAATACACACACACACACACACACACACACACACACACACACACACACACACACACACACACACACACAAAGGGATCTCGCGCATCTTTACTTACTTTCAATCAGTTTATGTTATGGAAATAAAAAACTTGCATGACTGGATGTGGAGTACAAACATACGTAGAAAATAATGGAAGTCAAGAATGGGTAACTTATTTCGATAGAACGTTTTAATATGCAATAACTGATGAAAGTTCAAAGTATTTCATGTGAGAATCACGTTCAAGGACATAATCGTAAATATTAGCTACCAGTCTTGTTTCAGATATTTACAGAAGAAATCGGTTAGTGTTCTTCATTGATTCGTTAGTTAAAATGGATTATAAATAAAAAAATGCAATTACGAGGGGTTTATGTATATGAATTGAAGGATAGATTGGATAAATACATAAGAAGACAGGACCACACGAGTAAAGCCGAAACATTTATTTATCAGTTTGTGTACGTAAGATCTCTGGATGATTAAAGTGAATACAACAACTTTGAGCAACCAAACGATAGAAACAACGAGTGCCTGAGCGGTGTTAAGTGCTAAGAAGCCCACACTGCACGAATAATAATAACAGGTGTCTTGCCAAACCCTCAAGAACACACGAAGGCTGAACGTGGTGCTGTTGACGTCATGGCTGGCTGGCTTGGTGACATCAGCCGGGCAAATTTCATAGAACACGAGACCAGAGACAAGCTGATTACGTCACAGTCACTGACAGCGATGGCGTCATCTGTTCCATGATCAAGCCTTGTTGTGTGTTTAGGAGACACTTCCAGGCCCTCACTGGCACGCTGTGTAGTACGGCTTTGCTATGCTGGTGTTGCATTCTTTACTTTTGTGTCGTTTCACTGCTAGCTCTTCACCTGTGTGACTACATACTTTACTGTCATTAAAAGAGATGATTTGTGTACTGCCTCTCCCAATAAGTCTTATCGTTCAAAGATTTCAAGTAGTGATTTTACCGTCTTTATGAATTAATGATTATAATCAATACAATGTCAATATATATATATATATATATATATATATATATATATATATATATATATATATATATATATATATATATATATATATATATATATATATATATATATATATATCTGAAATACTGCTTTGTGGCAGTATCTTGCAAGATAATTCATAATGTGATGTACTTTTCATAAAAAATAGGGAATTAAGTAAATACACTTTTCTTATTAACACTATGTTTATGATCCACAATATAATTTACTAAAATTTCTGCTGTTTATCTTCTTTCTAAGAAAAGTGGGAATTATTATTTAGAAATTGGTCAGCATGACCTAAGTGGCAAACGACAATGATATATTCATGTCAACATGTCGTGTGAGGAGGATATACACCAAAAATAGTGACAATAATTGTGTGTGTGTGTGTGTGTGTGTGTGTGTGTGTGTGTGTGTGTGTGTGTGTGTGTGTGTGTGTGTGTGTGTGTTTTGCCTACCTGCCTATCTGCAGGTAGGCATATTGACTACGACATCTGGAGGGAAACAAAGACATTGTACGGCCGAAAATACACATTAATAATACTTTAGAAATCGCATCATCTTTAAAATGAAAATCATAGAACACAGAATGTTGCAGCAAGGAGAGCAGAGGTATTCGTACGACCTTGTTTTGCAGAGCATTTTCATACTAAGGAAATGGGTTCCCTTCGAATACTGAGTGCATAAACACAGAGATGAAATGTCAGACTGACCAGTAAACACAACAAAACATATAAAAGTAAATAAAAAATACAAAAAAAACGCCGAAAGCCTTAAATGAGTAAGGTAAAAGAAAACAACTTAAGGTTACGAATAAGAAATGCAAACAATAAACCTTACTATGAAATAACTAAATAACGTCATTCACTGCACGACCATTCAAGGACCCCTCGGTGCGCGGACACTCGAGCGTTTGGAACAGGACATGGTCGTGGTTCAAAGTATGATTTGTATGTTAACGGAGAAAAACGTCGAACCTTGTGTTTATCGCCCTGGATTTAAGCATAAATAAATACAAGCACCCACTCTATTTCGTCTTATTATTCTTTTAATCAACAAGTCATCATCATGCCACCCGTCACGGCTAACGCAAAGAAATACACTATTACCACCTCCTCCCTCGCCGTCATCTATTGCACTAACACTTTTTTTTTTATTGGTAACTGCTTCGATTGAGAAAGTGTCTCTTAAATTTGTCAGAGTGCCTGCTTGCCTTGCAATCCCACAGGAACGTCCCTTCTCTGCTGGCAGGATGAAAACTCATGAGGTCTCCTTTATTAAGAAAGTCTCATTGATTCCCTGCTCTTATATTTTTTTGATTTAATTTCATGATAAGAAAAATAAATAAAGCAGCAAAAGCACACCCACCACCACTACCACCATCAAGAACGAGAACACCATCACAGGCAGCCACACACACACACACACACACACACACACACACACACACACACACACACACACACACACACACACACACACACACACACACACCGGAAGGAAAAATTCACGACGAGTAAATAAAGGGAAGGTGAAAACAATACAGTATTTTTGTCACACATTTTTGTCTGGCGGGATCAGTGTGGAGGCGCGTCAGCAGCTCGTGGCCTCGTCCAGGAGCGTGTCCCGCCTACCGTCTGTCGCGCCCAAAGTCAACAAACACGCTGGAGCCTCCGTCGGTCTCCGGTAATCAGGAAAAAAGCCCACAGACACGACTTACAACACGTCGCCATCCTACCCGCCCTACCTGCATCCTGCACCAGCCTCCTCCTGGATCTCTCTCTCTCTCTCTCTCTCTCTCTCTCTCTCTCTCTCTCTCTCTCTCTCTCTCTCTCTCTCTCTCTCTCTCTCTGCTCATTTTTCCTCCTCGTCGGTTCAGTCGACAAGATGTAATTATTATTTGTTTTACAAAATTTTATCTTTTATCTCTCAATAATTATATTTGTTTGTTTTATATTTTTGATGTAGTGCGGCAAACAACCGTGTTGCTGCAGCGCCTCAGGTCAAGCAATTTCCTCCCTCACTTCCCTCTCACCGACAGTCCTTTCCTATTCCTCTCCAGCAGTGACCTTCCACTACAGCCTTCCCAAACCTTAATTACATCACTCACCAGTCTCCTGCCAGCAGTCCTCACCTCACACATATTAACACACTTATGAAAGCCTTTATTATGTAGTATGATGCCAAAAGCCTCATCTGGTTACTCCTCATTATCTTTTCCTTTCACCGCATTACATACTGGTTTCATTTCAAACACATTCTTGTTATTGTTCTTTATCGTACAACAGGTGTCGCCAAACTCCCCACTTCATCGATCTTTTTAGGAAATTCAGATGACTCACTTACTCCCAATCATCATAACTATCATGAAAATACTTAACAAATAATATTTTGACTAATAACACTACTGGTGATGGAGATTATTACCTCAGGTGATTCTCGGTGGTGGTAAGCCATTCCACCTTGGTTACGCAGCCACACCACCAGCCACCTCACCTTGGCCATCGTGGCAGACCGTTCTGTATACAGGGATGGGAGGCTATAAGAGGAAAAGGTAGAAAGGAAGTCAATCTAACACTATGAGAGGACTGCAGGACATCGACGTTCAACGGGATTTTGATTTTGAGTTCCTTCACCACAACATGGAGGTCATATGCCGCCAGCAACAATTACGAGAGGTCGCTGACACTCCTACTAAGAAACTGCCGTGAGTCAGGATCGAACTTTCTTTTGTTTGAGAGGAAAATTAAACGTTCTATAATTAAGATTTCCACAACAAATTTCTAACAAACGACGTAACCATTTTATGACACTAATGTGTTTATCATTTGTATTTCTACTGAACCCCCTGCCGCACCGTCAGAGGCTTGGACTGGGGAGATTCCATGGAAGTGACCGCAGAGACCAACAACCATTAAAAAAAAAAAAAAACTAGTAAATAATAATAATAACTGAACTTAGCAGAAAAAACAAAGTGAGCAAAGAAAACTAAGACAAAAATAAAACCTCCATTAATAAACTACTGAGTTATATTATAAGACTTAGAGGAGATAAGTATCATGTTGTCATCGGTCCGGAAATCACTGTGTTGCGTTGCGTAGGAAAATTTTCAGCGTTTTTATTTATTTATTAACTACTTATTTATCTATTTCTGAGAAGTGTCGATATTTCCGGCTAACCTAAGATCCCTCTAGTGACTCACGCCAGACAATGCAAGCCGCCGCCCAGCTGCCCCCCGCCCCTCCGTCACTCCCTGCCCTCACCTCCTTTGTGCTCTATTATCCTTCCTCCACACCAACCCCCCCTCCCCCCCCCCCTCTCTCTCTCTCTCTCTCTCTCTCTCTCTCTCTCTCTCTCTCTCTCTCTCTGGATGGGTCGTGGCGTACAAAGTCTGATTCGCTGTAAAGATTTGTGATCACAATCCTCAACAATCCTTCCTCATTTTTAAAACATTTCTTCTCCCTTTTTCTACCACAGTACCAGATCACTCCGGCAGGACGCTACCTCAGCATTCCTCCCGCGGCGTGAACTCCTCAGTGACTTTTTGTCCTTTTTTTTCTGTGACGTATCCGCAGGGAGGAAATCAAAGGGATTGCATCTTGTGTTAAAAGACAGGAATAAAAAAAGATTGAATCAACTTTTTTTTTTTATGTAAGAGGGTCACTGGTCAAGGGAAACAAAACTAATTGACTCATGTTATTTGTTTTTGTTATTATAGACTTTATTCGTTGTGTCCAATTTTCAAATTCATAACTTTATTATTTTTATTTATGTATTTGTTTATTTATTTATTTATTTTTTTAGGTATTGTGTATTCATAATTACAAAGAAGCTTAAATCTCTGACAGCAAAGGCTACTCCTCAAGCTTAACGAAACTATCTGGTGCAGGTTTTTGAGTAAATTTTCAAGACAGAACAGACGGCAGAAGCGTTTCGGCCCTTGTTGCTGTGTTGTTTTCGTTCCGCAGAATTGCCTCGCGTTGCTCAAAATGAATCAACAAGAGTCATCCTGTCGGCATCAATCAAGGAATTAATTTGAATACTTCTAGTCAGGGAACATAAAAGGAGCGGCAGATTACGGACTCGTGACAAAATCCAAGAAACACTAAGTAGACTGTCTGTGGCGGGGGAAGGAAGGATTGGTGCACGCAGCTGCTACCCCCCTCCTCTCTCTCTCTCTCTCTCTCTCTCTCTCTTACACTACACGGAACACGATGACGGGGGATCCACGGCCCCTCCCTTTCAGCGCTCAGCCATAATTGGTCAAGTAATGAATATTCATACTCGGAAACAAAGAGCAAAAACCTATTAACATCGGTGCCAGGCGTATGAAGATGCGTGACGCGCTGGCAATATCGTATCAGGCGCCGCGATTCAACGTTTCGTACTGTAATTAATATGTTTAGTATTATCATTAATCTCAAACCTTTTATGGAAGGGAGGAAAATGGTAATCAGTTTACGTATTATGTTATCATCCATAGTGAAGGAAGCTGACGGGGGTGAGAATGTGTGTGCATGAGAGAGAGAGAGAGAGAGAGAGAGAGAGAGAGAGAGAGAGAGAGAGAGAGAGAGAGAGAGAGAGAGAGAGAGAGAGAGAGAGAGAGAGAGAGAGAGAGAGAGAGAGAGAGAGAATAAATATGCAAAGCGGGACAGACATAAAATCCACCTCATGATGATAAAGAGTAATAAAAAAGTCGTAACTTGTGCATCATAAAACGGACGAGTAAACACTTTTTATCTGCACCAAATCAATATCAACTTTGCAATCACTCTGCGCGTCAACCATTAACTTTCCCAACTGAGGTAATGAACCCAACTAATCTATATATATACATGTCCAGGGAGAGGAGGGCGGAGGGGATGAGGGCAGGACACCGGGGCATGTTGCTGCTGGGTACCGCTGTGTGTGTGAGAGAGAGATAAGGTGGTAATAAAGACTGGAACTGAGAGAGAGAGAGAGAGAGAGAGAGAGAGAGAGAGAGAGAGAGAGAGAGAGAGAGAGAGAGAGAGAGAGAGAGAGAGAGAGAGAGAGAGAGAGAGAGAGAGAAAAAATCAAGGGCCATAACGCTAAACAAGGAGGCATATTATGAGCAAAGGACAAACAATGGAAAACGCCAATCAATAAACTAAACAGGAGACAAAGCAATTACATTTGACGACTTGATGAAGAAAAGAGACCGAATAAAGAGACCTTGGCAGTGATGAGGCAAACATGACGACTCAAATTTGGAAACATTAAAAAAAGAAAAAAAAAAAAAGAAAATACAAGACAGAAAGGAAGGAAGGTTGAAGGAAAGGAGTAGGAGGTACAGGAAAGAAGGTTCGTGAGCAGCAATGGAAGAAAATAACACTGAGGGAGCAATGAGGAAATGAGGGAAAGAACGAGGATGACAAGGAAAAAGAGGCGACAGTAGAGATGACATTTTCCTCTTTCTATTTCCCTCCAAGAGCAGAGATTACCAAAAAATGATGGATTGGTGGAGGAAAGAATGGCGAGTCCGGAAGAGGAAGAGGCGCCCGTGGCATGGTAGAGGTGTCCATGGTGCAAGGAATACTTCGAGGGCGAGTTAGGTGACGGGATATTGGTAGAAAATTGCGATAAAAAGAAGGGGGAGAGAGACAAACAGGCAGCGAGGAAGAAGAACAGGAAAAGTGGAAGAAAAAAAAAGCTAAAAAGTGACATTTTATGAAGGAAAAACTGCTTTAGAAAGGTGCATTAAGCTGCTGGAGTACAAGAGAATCACGGCATAAACACAGGGCTATGCTGGCGACTGGTTCGTGGTAAGAAAAGAAAATGATTGTGGTACAGCAAAAAAAAAAAAAAGTACTGACGGGAGAATAAAAGTGATAGCTGAGGAGGAAAATAAAAACAATAAATCAAGAGAGATAAAATTTAATCTTTTACTACCATTTGGCGCATTTTTCCTTAATCACCAACCACTGAGCCATCTTTTTCTTTCCTAAAGCCTCCCCCTAAACACTGTACAGGCTAGAAATTACATAATATATCCTTTTTTCATGCCCTTCTGTCTTGTAGATACTCATAAAGACTCCATATATTGCTTCTAATGCTGTTAACTGTCGCTTATCGCAGTGAAAGGGTTAAGGAAGAAGCAAAAATTGATCGGGGAGAGTAAAGTTTATATGAAGCATGTTGTGTGCAGCTATAGATAAACGTTTGATTGGGAGGCGAGGGATAGAATGGGGATGAGACGCGGCAAGGGCACTGAGGCAGCAGAATAAACGGTGGAGGGGTGACGGTGCCTCCTCTCGATCTGCAGGATTTGTACCAACACGCGCATATTTTGTGTCTGGGCGCCTCACTATTTTAGGATTGCCGGGGTGTTGCCAATATGTTTACTCTGACGTCACGCACACAAATCTTTATATTCTCTCTCTCTCTCTCTCTCTCTCTCTCTCTCTCTCTCTCTCTCTCTCTCTCTCTCACATTTAGTCTTCTGCTTTAACTTTTCTGAGAGAGAGAGAGAGAGAGAGAGAGAGAGAGAGAGAGAGAGAGAGAGAGAGAGAGAGAGAGAGAGAGAGAGAGAGAGAGAGAGAGAGAGAGAGAGAGAGGTGGGAGGGGGACTAACGAACGCTCTGGAGTGACGATGCGTCATTTAGTTAGTAGCTGTCACTTCTCTTCTCATTCCACATCTTGCCCACCTTCCCTCCTCCCTCCACTCACTCTTCGCCTCCCTCCCGTACGGACACCTTGCACCTCTCACACCCACACCTCTTCACATCTCTCACCTCCTTTCTCGCCTGTAATTCCTCTTTCAAATCCAAGTACTTTCTGCTCCCCATGTTCTATCTATCGTATTTATTTTTCTCTCGTGTACATCCTTCCTCTATCCCAACACACCTCCCTTTCCTGTGCTTGCGTCTCTTATTCTTCTTCCCGCATCTTTGTTCTCCTTCACACATCATTTCTCATGTTATATTCCTTTTTACCTCCATTCTCTTGCTAGTTCTCCTTACTAATGCAAGAGGTGATTAGTTTATTCATGTCTCTCATCGACTTCAGAGGTAAGATCTGGAATTTTTTATGTCTGATTAAAGTCTTGCACGTAACTCAGCTCTTAATTATTAAAGACTATCTGGGTACCTTACTGATTAAATAGCTTAACCTAGGAGACATTTTTCTATGTAATATTTTGAAAGGGTAACTAATTCTTTTTTTAATCCTTTATTACTTCACCAGCCTCTTCTACACACAAAAATAAATAAATAAATAAATAAATAAATAAATAAATAAATAAAACTCTCTCTCTGTTCTCCTTTATATCCCTTCCTATCCTCTTGTGCACCTTTACTCTTAACCCTTTCACTGCCCCACCTCTGTCCCACGAGCCATGACCCACCTGGAACATAACCCTTTTACTTCTCCCTGACCACTCATGCCGGGAAGGTCGAGGCGAGGAGAGGCTCAGGTGTGCGTCACTAATTTGCTACGTTATTCCCTTTACCTGATCTCTTTGTATGCCTAACCTGCCGGAATGCGCCCGCTGCTGCACGCCCTGTCGCACCCACCTCCTTTCAGTCACTTACTCAAGGCTCAAGTTATGTGGTCGAACTTTTAGTATAAGATACTTTTATATTTTTTTATTATTATTATTATTTATTTTTTTTATTTTTGCATATATACTAATAATGTTGCTTCCTGGAATACGTGTTTCTTTCATGCGTCACTGGATGTCCTCAGTGTTGCTATTCCACGCTTTTTTATTCCTTGTTTTGCCTGGTAGTGTCTATTTTCTCCCCTCTCTCTTTCCACGCGTCAATACTTTCTTTATGACTATATAATGAGGAATGCCAACGGTCTGTACCATATGCATACACTTCTCTCTCTCTCTCTCTCTCTCTCTCTCTCTCTCTCTCTCTCTCTCTCTCTCTCTCTCTCTCTCAACACGTCACGTAGATTGAGCCATAAGAACAGAGCTGAGACGAAATCACACTTAAGATATTTCCAGCAACATCAGTATTCAACGCCAGCCCGGAATTCGTGTCCACCAAGTAAGTGACGACGAAAGTTAAGACAAAGTTGGGCCAATTTTGGGGGAACCAGGAGTGTAGATTCAAAAGAAACTCCTCCACGACTGTTCCAATCACCGCTAGTTAACGGGAGGATTCTTGCGGGGAGCTTCCGAGACTAACATTCCGACAAGTTGTGGGAGATTGATCAATAGATTAACTAACCACTTTCTGCTTGTGCTGGGTGACTTTTAAACTTTGCAGTAGATGTAATTGTATGAAAAAAAGGTAACTATTTTAACATTGGGCCAGCAAGTTAGTTCCCCCCCTCTCTCTCTCTCTCTTGGGAACAAAGGTGGCAGGGCAGGTAGCTGTGGAGGGTGTGGTAGCCCTTACTCGGTCACCACCTCTCCAACACCAAACGTTCCCCTTAGTCCCTTCACCCGTGGAACTTAATAGAACAAAGTATAAGTAATGGCTTATTTGTGTGCCATCATTATCAGGGAGTTGTTTGCCTCTGCTACACATCTACGCTTATACAAAGAAAGCCGAGTAAAGCACATTTCTGTCAATGAGGGAGGAGTGGCTTGTAGGGGAGAGAGAGAGAGAGAGAGAGAGAGAGAGAGAGAGAGAGAGAGAGAGAGAGAGAGAGAGAGAGAGAGAGAGAGAGAGAGAGAGAGAGAGAGAGAGAGAGAGAGAGAGAGAGAAAGGCTAACTAAAGAGGATAAATGTTCGTAGGCAGAGAGTGTAGTAGAAACACACACAAAGAGATGTAGGTCAGCAAGGCACGCACGCACGCCCGCACGCACGCACGCACGCTCGCAAGTCACGGGTAGTAATAAAACACTTCATTCAAGGCACGAAAAAAAAAAAACACATTCTGCTCTGCTTGTGTGTGCTGGGCGACGGCAAAACACGTGGTGCAGGAATGACGCGGAGACACGAGCCACTCATGGACGGAACAGGAAAATGAAGGTGGCCACGAATACCACAGAATGTCAAACACGTATTTACGCATCCACTCACACGCACGAGACACATGTACACACACACACAACACACACACACACACACACACACACACACACACACACACACACACACACACACACACTAAGCAGCTCTACATCCAACACCTAATACAGAAACACAATATTTCTTTAATTTCTGACCGCACAAAATTCATCTTGAGCGTGTGTGCAGTAGGAGTTGCTATACAGGACTTCTGAATAGGATAATCGCCCCAGTGCATTAAACGTTAAGCCCTTGATTCTCCGATCCCATCTTAATCAAGGGAATGGGCGGGTCCAGCTGGTTATATAAAGCTGGCGATTAACAGGGGCGTGGCAGGGGTGAGGAGTGCAGGGCGGGAAGGACCGCTTGCGTTCTCCTCCTCCTCTCCCTCTCCTTGTAACTAGGGTAGGTGGCGGTGATTGTTGTGGCGAGGGGACGAAGTTCAGGGAGAGTGTAAGAAAAACTCGGGGGAACTATTAAGAAATATAAAAAAAAAGGCATTAAACTCAATTGAACTAAACTACACCTATCCAAAACGTAATTGAATCCATAACGCCCATTATATTTACAGTATTTCTCAAGACTGCGATTTTATTTCTTTAACATATTATTTTGTAAGTAACAACTCATAGCACGACTTCTTTCCTTAGGTTCTTTTAAAGTCTCCTTAAGTAAAAAGATGATATTCCAGCGTGTGTTATTTCATTAGGTACATTGATATTCATTAAAAAGAAACTGGAACTCTCACTGAACCAAATAATAAATGAGCACAAATAAATAAATCATTACCGACTTTGAATACAAACATGCCAAATAAAACCTACGGTGCTCGAATGTAGAATTTCATTAACTTTTAACGAGGCACGAGAGGTAAATACACAAGAAATTAAAGTAAGATATAAGATAGTAAAGGAAAAGACTTCTCATTATCTCCTTATTTCTCTAAGAATTGAGGTCATTACAAAACCATGAGACATCTAGAGCAAAAGAATAAATAGGAAAAAAAAAAGTAATCAGCGGAAAAATTTCAGTATGTAATGATGGCTTGCTTTAATCCTACCTCTACCTACCATCGAATACCCACTAGGGACGCTGGCAGAGGGTGAGGGAGAGAGCCATTGAGCTGCAGGAGGGCCTTGGTAAGGGCGCGCTGATCTGAGGCATAAGCCACCGAGATGGCAATGTCTCTATTGCATCCATTTCCTCGCGTATAAAAGTGTGCTGAATTTCTTATACTATTTGGTGCTTTGTCACGGCACAAAGAAAAGAGAAGATGCATTGCGACCTGAAATACAAAAGCAAAGGGGTGAGAGAGAGAGAGAGAGAGAGAGAGAGAGAGAGAGAGAGAGAGAGAGAGAGAGAGAGAGAGAGAGAGAGAGAGAGAGAGAGAGAGAGAGAGAGAGAGAGAGAGAGAGAGAGAGAGAGTCAAACCTATCTCATGAGAACTAACAGGTAACGCGTAAATTTCACATCTGCGAGCGAGCAACACACTGCCGCCGCCCGTGTGCAGAACAAAGTGCAGGCGTGGACAGCGAGGAGTGGGGTCTTCTCACGGAAATAGTGTCGTACACGACTCATGAGATTTATGACTCTTCAGAAAATTCTCTGTAACTATATTAAGAACAGTAGTATCATGAAAAATTTAGTTTCATATGATCGTGTTCACGTGATGGATTCAGAGTAAAATTAACAAGTACTGGTTATCTGAAATGAGACATTCTATGCATTGTAAATCTTCCATTGTTCAACTAGTGACGGAAGGAGTTGTTAAAGTGCTACACTAATTCCTTAGCAGTTATACGCATGGATTCTATGCATTTAAGAAATTTAATCAAACAATGTGTTATAATACTCCATCTGGCTCTGTATCACAGAATGACAGTTAATGTTATCAAGTCTGTGTTCGTAGACTCCACGTCATTCAGCTGCAACATTCACGTCAGGCAGTATTAACGGTAAAGGGTTTGAACATGAATCACTTTAGAAGTCAGAATGAAGGAGTGAACAACAAATGACATGACACACTTCCTGAGACATGATAAGCCACTGATCACTCCAGTCCTCCACAGACTGATGCGTCTTCCCGCCTCGCTCAGCCTGGATCATGAATGACGCCGGGCGAGCGACACGTTGGCTTCCATCAACTGAGTCTCCTTTGTTTACTGGCCAGTCCTGCCATCTGGAGGCCGCCCCCTACACTTCACAAACCCGCATGCCTTAGACAACGAATGACGTCTTGGGAAAATAAAATACTGATTGTATTCTAGTGCTCCGTTTTACATAACTGGATAAATCAACAATAACTGCCATAAGCCTCACCGCAATAAGAAAGAAAAAAAAAAAGACGGAACGCTAATAAGAAATGTATACTTTTTTAATGCTGTACATTTTATCCTCCGTGTTGGAGAAGACAAGTATCTTAGAAATATTTCAATTAGACTATTAAGGTCATCTGATACACCGCAACATATGAAAAGCCAATACGTAAACTTAACAAAAGAAGACAGATAAGCAATAAGCTGGATAAGACTCATATATGTTCCCCTTCCTGAAACACCAGCAGTCCAGTATCTCTTATATTCTTGAAGGGCAGCATTCCCCTCGAGACACTAACAGGGAGGAGGGATAGGGAGGGGAGGGACGTCATGAAAATAAGCAGGGAAGGAAGAAGAGAGGGAAGGGATGGAAAGAAGGCAGGAGGAGCGGTAATCTATGTCACGTAGAGGTCGCAGGACACACTCATCTGCCTGACCGCCACTTGAGATTCTAGACCCGTGGCTCAACCGTGATCATGTGAATTACCATGAGACGCTCCTTGCCTTCTCTCTCTCTCTCTCTCTCTCTCTCTCTCTCTCTCTCTCTCTCTCTCTCTCTCTCTCTCTCTCTCTCTCTCTCTCTCTCTCTATCTATCTATCTATCTCTCTCTCTCTCTCTCTCTCTCTCTCTCTCTCTCTCGTTCTGCGTCTCATTTTTCATCAAATTCTCTTTCTCCATTTTCTGTTGCATTTCCTTTTCCGTTTTTCCGAGTTAATAACTTCGAGCACAAAGCAGCTGAAGCAATTTGGTGCTGAGCCTGAGACACTGGAGAGCCCGGAGTCCCTACCACCAGTGCGCTGCCATGGATTCACAAGTCAAGTGCCGCACTCCACTCCCTTCCAGTGTGCTGTATGTTTTCCTTCCATCTCGAGTCCTTTGATATGTCCAAAACGTACTAACTAATGCAAAAGTAAACTCGTATCTTCACTTTTTTCATCCTATTCACTGGTAAACTCTGGAACTTTAACTTTTCTCCCAATTACGTGAGGTCATTCAAGAGAGGAGTGTCAAGACCCCTCCACAACTTGATAACTATGTAGATGTCCAAAATTTGTTGTCAGCAGTAGCAGCGATAATGTTTGTCACCACCACCACCACCACCACCATCATCATTACCGCATCTAGCGTACTGTACGTACAAACATCAACAGACAATTGTACCTGTAACTACATCAATAACAGCAGTAGCATCAACAGTAATAGTAGTAGTAGTAGTAGTAGTAGTAGTAGTAGTAGTAGTAGTAGTAGTAGTAGTAGTAGTAGTAGTAGCAGTAGTAGTGTAGTAGTAGTAATAGTAGTAGTAGTAGATGCTAATGAATGAATGCATGAATAAATAAATAAATGAAAGAAGAAAACAAGCATTAACAACAAGCAAAACACAGTGCACTCCATCCACCACCACCACCACCACCACCACCACCACCACCACCACGGGATCAATAACACAAACAACCGTACACAAACAAACAAACAAAGACAATCAAAACAATCAAAACTAAAACTAAAAAAAAAGTATAAAACATCTGTACATCACGAAGCTCAGCCAACGATATTTAACTAATTAATTCACATTCGTCAGCATTACCTCTATTGATTCACCATCACCATATTAACACTACGCAAAAAATAAAAGGAAAGTAAAGGACTAAAGGCAACTTGTAAATGTCTGAACTGCACAGGAAGTAACAGAAATACCACAGGAATGCATGACAAGTTCTACCACACCTGCAACTTTATTCAGCAATTAAAATGGGTCCGGTTTATTTACTGATCGTTGCCACAAATAGCCTGCCAACAATACCTTCAGCTTTAGAGAGAGAGAGAGAGAGAGAGAGAGAGAGAGAGAGAGAGAGAGAGAGAGAGAGAGAGAGAGAGAGAGAGAGAGAGAGAGAGAGAGAGAGAGAGAGAGAGAGAGAGAGAGAGAGAGAGAGAGAGAGAGTGTGTGTGTGTGTGTGTGTGTGTGTGTGTGTGTGTGTGTGTGTGTGTGTGTGTGTGTGTGTGTGTGTGTGTGTGTGTGTGTGTGTGTGTGTGTGTGTGTGTTGGCGTAATACCTGCCGAGTAATTACACCCATAATGGTGTCATAAATTGTAGAGTAAGTTATGACGGTACTGTGAAGAGGCTACCACACACACACACACACACACACACACACACACACACACACACACACACGAGTACTGCCCATATTTCCTGTCTCGTTTCATTGAGGAAGTGAATCGAATGAATGGCAACACATTCTAAATCAGGTAAAAGAAAGAAGAAAAAAAGAAGAAAAGGAAGCTCCTTACGCCTCTTTCATCTGCAATTCCTGTAAAAAGAAACAACGGATAAAACTGGTTCAATCCGACTCCTTATTACAAAGAACGTTGAGTGGAGTGAGGAAGGAGAAGGAGGAGGAGGAGGAGGAGGAGGAGGAGGAGGAGGAGGAGGAGGAGGAGGAGGAGGAGGAGGAGGAGGAGGAGAGTGAGGGAGAGTGGGGGAGGCGCATGGACAAGGAACCATGGAGAGGGGGAAGGGAGGGTTAAGGGAGGACCGGAACGTTATGCCTGAGAATACTAAACGTCTGTCCCATAGTGAACCATGACGCGGTCAATAGAGCCTTCCGTGCCTCGTCCCTTCCTTCAACACACACCCTGGTTTACAGGTTCACTGTGCGCCATGGAGCAGCCAGTGACATTCCTTTTGTGGGACGCGAGAGGCCGGCGAGTGAAGGGTCTGCTCGTGTCAGTGCCCAAGTGGGGACTGGCAAAGGGAGAGGCAGGCCACTCTCCCACGAGGTCGGGTCTGGCAGTGACGGTCAGTCATAGCAGAGGGTCG